>NW_022475354.1:0-124707 GCF_009193585.1 Aspergillus caelatus | reverse complement strand
TTTTTTTTTTTTTTTTTATCTTTTTCTGTATTCGAGACTGTTCAGACGGGACAAACATCATCTACACTGGAATCGCTCACGCGAAGCTGCATAGGACCATTACTACCACTACATTCATCAGCATTTAGGGTTTTCGGACGGGACGGAATGAGTACATGCGACACTTTGGGCTATCATTTTTCTGGTGTGTTTTTTATTTTTGGTTTTTTATGTCTATCTTCCAAGGTTCCATTGCTGTTAATTTCTCACCGCATTTTCTGCGTCATTTTTCCTTGATCTAATTCCCTGTACATTTCTTCCAATTGACGCATTGTGCCTTGTCCCTGACGACGAAAAACGGGGCTTGCATGGTTTGACCGACTAAATGCATTTCATTGGGCTCTTTGTGCCTTAGGTGCCTCACATACACCTGCCTGCATGTCGAACCCCGCCGTGAGCCAACGCCACCTGTTAATTGTTCTGCAGACATTATTATTATTATTATTTTTCCTTCCCACATTCTCAATTCTTACTGCATATGATTGATTATATTGTAATAATTTCTAACGTATAATGTTGTGTTAATTTTCGTCCGTTAACCCCTGAGCCCTCAATGCAACGGGACAGGGACAGGGCTTTCGTTGCAGGTCACATTTTGTGGTCCCGAAAAAGGGAACAGAATTGTATGAACCGAACGAGATCCATGAATACCGACTGGAGGCCTGAGACCTAACCAGGTTTGATAAGGTTATCGGCCTACCAAAATTATCAGACTCTGTTGCGCAACACGACTCTCATTTTAGCCGAGGCAGTACCTGTCTCTAATGCGATTGATCTATTGTTCTAAAACTCCTGCCCAACGGGGCAGGGTATCCCTAAGCTATTGTTCACTCTCGGTGAGATGGCCCTATATTATAGCTCTCTGTTGTTATTATATCTGTCGGTATAAGTGGGTTTCAGTCGCTGTCTAAAGACACGCCCCGGTCTTCCATCAATTCTGTTAAGCTGCGTTCCGATAGCTCGGGGAGTAGCCTTGCTATGACGGTTTCAATGATCGAGTAAATTAGATGTTTATTGCAATACTCATCGGCGAATAGATCCAGAATGTCGTTCTCAATTGCCGCGAGAAGGAGCGACTCTTCCAGATCATCGTCTGATAATGGGTCAGGTGATAAGGCATAAACTGGTTCCGAGTGTTGGTGGTTCTGTTCATTGGGAGCCTTAAAATGCTCTTGGCGCTCAGAGGGCATTTGTCCAATGATAATTTTCGCTGGAACACCCAAGAAGCGCCGCGCGATGGGACGAGGAACCAATGACAGGATGCTTACCGCGCACCTTCGCTTGATGGAAGCGATTTCGGCCGCGGTAGGACGCTGTTCCGGCGATAAGGAAGGCGCAGTCGCAGAAATACTAGTCGTTAAGACGCTACTGCTGGCGTTACTTGCGCCAGCGGCATCGCTAGGCGGGCTCGTTTCCGTAGGGGACGCTGGCGGTTGTACGGGCGAATACGGAGCCGGAGCGCCGTCTTGATTCGCGCCGGCCGCCTGAGTTGAGCGAGCATTCGAAGGGAAAAGTGCCGCCCTGGACGCGCGGAGGAGATTGGGCAATAAGGTGGGGGACAAAACATGATTCTGAATGGTCTCGTGGAGGAACCTAGTGGAGTCAACCATGAAAATTTTTTCGGACCAAGGTTAGCCAGACGCTCCAAACGAGAAACATGAAAATCAGCAACAGTCAGATTGCGCAACACAGATGGACGGAGGAAGGTCGGACATGGTAGGCGGTCGAACCCCAGACTGTGGAGAAGCGGTTCAGAGTATCAAGGTCCTTTGCCTAGAAAGGAAGTTGTGTAACGCCGAATAAAAGGAGGGTCACTCGTTGAGAAAAGAGAAAAAGTCAAACAAAGAAAGGAAGAATGGCTGGGTGGAGACCTAATGCGATCGGCTTGGCCAATGTGAGGAGCTTGGGCCATCGATTGGTGCAATTAACAAGGGCCCAATGCTGAGGATGACGACAAGTGGAAATGGCGGCGAGACTCCCACTCGTCATCTCGCACGCATCCCCAAGAGAAGGCATTCTTTCCGAGCCGTACCATAGGCTTCATAAGGCCGTCTAAACACCGGTGACCGCAGCCGGGATTCGAATTCAAAATCGTCCCCGCGAGGGGTTTCGCTGATTGGCTCGAAAATTAAGGAGGGAAGCGAGAACTTCGCCCTATCCATGCCAATCCCTAGAAGTCGCATGGTTATTTCCTCAACCAATCCTAGGATGATCGCCATGATTAATTTCATGTATCGTCCCTTTGCATTGGTTTATGAACGGTGAACTGGAAGGCGCCCACTTTTCGGGGTAAGGGTAAACCGATGACCTTTGTCGTCGGCAGGAAAGCACAGCACCAATAGCATTGTCAAGTCCACTGAAGGCCATGGAATTGTCTCCCCATCGTTCCTTTCTTTTCTCATATTAAATTTTGGGCTCTTCCTTTCTTTGATGCCATTGTTCGGTGGATAATGTTTCCAGAAGGCCGGAGTTGCACGGATAATGGAGTCGAGCGGGACGGAAAGGGACGGGCCAGCCCATTCAGAGTTGATTGACAGGGGAGCGGACACGTTCTTCACCTTCGGAATGGCCGAAGCCCCAGCCAATTTCGGGCAGGGAATGACCAGTCAACTTCAAACCCTCCGGCCCTAGTTGAGAGGACAGACGAGAAAGGGGGCGAAGAGTATGACGACTATCATCATATCATAATAATAATAATAATAATAATAATAATAGTATCACGCTATGATGATAACTGTTCATAGGCCCATCGTCATGGAGTAATTCGGCGGTAACTCAAATACGAACACAGTAAGTTACCAGTACGCGCCGGTCACACCTCGTAATGACAGTACGGCCATGCATGGGCCCAGCAGGCGAATCAGGGTCAGAAACTGGGAAAATGAGGGATGGCCTGTGCATCCACACCCAGATCAAGTGATCGTTGCAGCATGCGAGCAATGCGCATCAGTTGCATCGTTGTCCCGCTGGGCTTCTCGACCATCTTCCAATGACTCGTCTTAGATGCCCTGACAGGAAAGGGTACTTTCCAGTACCAGCGTCGATCATGGTTCGGATATCGAACCGTACCGTTTCTCCACAGCTGAAGTCCCGCCCTCCTAAAGTTACTCCGTCTCATCTGATAAACCAGTGATAAGAAGCACGGGTGACTTCGCGGGAATGAGAGAAAAGGGAATGAAAAAAAAAAAAAAAAAAGACACTTAAAATAAATGTACAACTCACCTGTCAAGAACACTATCAGTATCACCTAATCGACCTGGACCTGCTAAGATCATGTATTGAAAGAGTGCCAGCAGCCCTCCCAACCATGGCATCCGCCGGGGAATATCTAGTAGTTGCGAAAGCATGCCGTATAGTCCATAATTGAGGACGGGACGCCTCCGGGGAGGGTTGCATGGAGCGGACGCCTCGATTGCGTTGCCGGTAAAGGGCGACGACGAGGTCACTGGAGTGGATGCAACGCGAAAAATGCCCGTCACAATGAAACGTAAGGTCACGTAGGCTAGGAAGGCGAATTGAAGGATTTTCCACGCCCAATCTGGGACCCGCAATTGGACACTTGACGACGAATGATGTTCCTGGAAGTCCTCCTGGGGAGACAGCAGGTTGAACTTCTGTAACTGATTCTTTCTATGTGGTACTGCTGCTGTTGCATCAATTTCATGACTCTGGCGACTCCCCACCACGTCAACCAGCTTTGTGACACTTTCCCACAAGAACCACCCCTCGCACATCTTCCCACTAACTTGATTTCCAATGATTAGATCTGCCAAGATATCACAAACTAGCGTCCGCAAGCAGGCATTCTTTAAATCCTCTGTTGGTAGGAGCACAGCCAGCACCCCGCTCACCAATAGTTGTCTGTATCTGGCTTCATTATTGGCTTGCTGGGTGACGGTGTGGGTATCCGTCGGGTCTGGGATTGGAGAAAGGCTCGGATGAGGGTTAAGACTATGATAAATCTCGCGAGCAGGGGAGGTAAGACCAGATAGTTGAGACTGTTCTCTAGCTAGTCTGTACGCTGATTTCAAGACTAGTTAGTCAAAATATGGCTCAACAGTCTAAAGACGATAGAAAGAGTATTTTAGTTCCACCCTTACAGATAATATGCGCTTCAACCAAAGCCGGTATCTCGTCCAGAACTAGCTGTGAAACATCAGTGTCGCGCAGTCTCTGTTCCACTGCTCGCGTACAATGCGCAATCACCTGGATGACTTCGTTGACAAGAATCTGATCTGATGTAATTTTTGAATACCAGGAGAAGACAAATTCTTTAATGATAACCGCGATCAAGGCATACAGCTCACGATCTACTTCATTCGAGCTTGTAAGAGGAGGTAACAGTTCTTCTGGGGACTGTGACGTTGGTGCGCCTCCAAAGTTACTCGCCTGGGAACATAGGACGCGACGGATTAAAGCGGCAGTTGCCTTGTCGCCCGTCGCGTCAGTCTGAGTATCCCGGCTAGAGGCCTTATGTAGCCGGGGTCGATGTGAAGCCCGAGAAGATGGCCGCACATTTGCCGAAGCTGTTGACTTGGAGCTGGACGTTGTCGGCCCAGCTTTGAGATGTGAAAGCGGATGGAGCCCCGGACGAGAAGGCTCGCCGCTCATTTCATTCCAGTGACAATGGTCTATAGATAGATTTTCCAAAATTGAAAGGTAAGAATATAGCGATTGTGGGATGTCACATCGAAACCTTCGTCGATAAGGCAAGGGGATAAATGTCAACAACTCAATAAGTTCTCGGGAAGATTTCCGGGGAAGCTGCGATTGCGATGACGCTGTTGCTCCACGCGGAGATTCCTCTTTGGGGGCGCGCTCAGGGCTTAGGGTTTCCTCATATCGATAAGGGGACCCTTATCAGTGACTTTCCCCCGCCATTGTCATCCATGGATCAGCCAACTTACAAAGTCCATGATAATATCTAACCCCTGAATACTTCATTGAGTCCTCTAGCTCTGCACATAGAACGCCGTAATGCACTCGTCATCGGATATTCCTATTCCTCTATGGCTAGACTGCGATCCGGGTAGGTAGAACCTGAGAATGTGGGATATGGATATACAACCTAGTCAGTATGCTAACACAGCTGTTCACAGGCCACGATGTGAGTTTGAAATGTTATCGAAAGTGTATTTCCATGACCATAAATTAAGAGATATCTCTATGGTGTACAGGATGCATTTGCCATTCTTCTTGCCGCCCATCATCCCTCTCTGCATTTATTGGGCATCACCACAGTCCACGGCAATGCCTCTTTGGAGAACACAACCAACAATGCTACAAGGATATTGGAAGCCATTGGGCGGCCAGATATTCCTGTATATCCAGGTCATAAAAAGCCTTTCTGTAGGCCTGCAATCCATGCTCCCAATATTCACGGTAAGTATTCGCTCTTAGCCGCTAAGCTGCCCAAGCCAGATCCCAAGCTAAACAATGATTTCTCACACCTCTCTTCCAGGTGATTCTGGTATCGACGGAACCGAACTTCTACCGAAGGCTACAAAGGCCCCAATAACAGACAAGAACCCAATTCTGGCAATGCGAGATGCCCTCTTAGCACAGCCAAAGGGAACGCCTTGGGTCATAGCAACCGGGACCTTAACCAACGTAGCTTTGCTCTTTGCGACATTTCCTGAAGTAGCAGAGCATATTCAAGGTCTAAGTATCATGGGTGGTGGAGTTGGCGGAGGCTTTACAGATGCACCTATGAGTCGACTTATTGGTGAAGAGTCAAGGATTGGGAATATCACCCCTCTGGCAGAATTTAACATCTACGTACGCGCAACCTGCAAAACTTTCTTTTCTTTCTTCATAGCGGCCATTTAGATCTATTTCTAACATCACATTGACTGCTATAGTGCGACCCAGAGGCATCCCAGTCGATATTCCGCAATCCTGTCATCGCTTCCAAGACGACGTTGATCACTCTTGACTTAACACACCAAGTCCTCGCCTCGCAATCTGTGCAGTCCCGCGTCTTGCATGGTGGTGATGACCTTTCGGTTCCTCCAACAGTTCTCCGGCAGATGCTATTCGACCTTCTTGTTTTCTTTGCGTCAACTTATGAAAATGTTTTTGGATTGACTAGTGGGCCTCCCTTGCACGACCCTCTTGCGGTCGCGGTAATCCTGTCAACCCTCAACCCGGTGTATGCGAAACTGCATCCCGATCAAGTTTTAAGGTTTGACGATAGGAACGGGGAGCGATTTGATGTCGACGTCGTCACTGATGGTCTCCACGGGACCGATGTCGAGCTAGTCGGCGAGCTTGGTCGGTCAAGGGTTATATCTGGTACTAACGGAGTTGCCATTCCCCGGGGAGTGGATCTGGATGCGTTCTGGAATATGATACTGGACTGCCTTAGGCGTGCGGATGAATGTAATGCTGCGCGGAAGCTGGCGTGATGTATAGATGAAGATGTTAGAGATGGGCTGCTTGACCCTTAAGACGGGTTGTCTGTCGATTACTCAAGCTATGTAAGCTTATTTGTCTACTTTAGAAAGATTTCAAGACTTCTGCAGATTATTTGCGCATGCAGGAGTTCAATAAGATATGTTTCGTATCATAACTTTGTCGTACATCAATCGTAACACCTACCGCTATGCAACAATCGTGCTATATAACAAGCCCAGAACATGAACTGCGAAAAATCACAGAGCATATTACCACTCGCGTATACCACCATCGGGGCCAAAGAACTCCTTAGGCTGCCAGGGTTCAATGGTCTGCGCCACGCGCCGAACAGTCTCCTCATCAACCTCGATACCCAGTCCCGGTGCCGTCAGAGCATCAACATAACCATCCTTGACGTTGAAAACACTAGCGTCCTTCACATAACTAGTGATATCATAATCACCAGCTTCGGTGTTATAATGGATTCCGAGGCTCATCTCCTGGATAACGAAATTAGGGGTGGCAAGATCAACCTGCATACAGGCAGCCAGAGCAATAGGACCAAGGGGACAATGCGGCGCAATCGCAACATCATACGTTTCAGCCATGGAGGCAATCCGTCGTAGCTCAGAGATACCTCCGCAATGACTGATGTCCGGCTGGAGGACATCAACGCTGGCATCCTCCAGGAAGCGCTTCACATCCCAGCGGCTGTAAAGACGCTCACCCAGTGCAATAGGACACGATACCTGGTCCGACAACTGCTTGATGCCCTCCGGGTGCTCAGAGAGCAGAGGTTCTTCAAGGAAAAGCGGCTTGTGAGGTTCAAGCGCCTTGGCCAACTGCTTCGCCATGGGCTTGTGCAAACGGCCATGGAAGTCCAGCGCAGCATCCAAACCCAGCGCTTTGACAGCCTTCAAACGCTCGACGCTAGATTCCAGCGCCCGCGGCGAATCCAGCCAGTTCACGTCCTCCGTGGCATTCATCTTGATCGCTTTGAATCCCTGCGCTAGGCGTGCTTTGCCGGCTGCTTCGACGTCGTCCGGTCGGTCACCGCCGATCCATGCGTAAACGGAGAGCTTATTGCGGACCTTTCCTCCGATGAGCTGGTGAATTGGGACGCCGAGTTTGCGGCCCTTGATATCCCACAGGGCGATGTCGATACCGGAGATGGCGGACATGAAGACGGGGCCACCGCGGTAGAAGCCGAGACGCCAGGCCATTTGCCAAATGTGTTCGATATCACTGATCTGTCAGCCCTTCTGCGATCTAATGCTGAGGGGCTAAGTTTTGGGGGGGGGGGGGACATACTCGGCCTCATATCCTTGGAAGCGCTTGCACAGCGCATTGAGCGTTCCTTCGACAGCTTCTGTGTGCCCTTCGAGGGTGCTTTCACCCCAGCCGTAGTTCCCGTCTTCATCTACTACTTTGACAAAAAGCCATCTGGGAAGGACACGGAAATACTCGATGGTCTTGATTTTGGCCATGGTGATTGCGGGGAAGTTGGAGAAGATAAAAGTGGGGGAAATCAGTCGTTTAACAGCACCACAGAACTGAACGATAAGTTCAGACTCTAGGCTTTTGTATATCAATTTTATAGATACAAACAGAAGAGATAAGAAAGGAATCCAGAAGATAATGGGAGGATGAGGGATAAGAATCGACATTATTCACGGGCTCATTCGATGCTATCCCACGCGGGGGGACTATAACGTCTCGGAGATTCTCCGCATCGTCTAACCCGACTTACCGAATAATGAAACATTTGTGGATCATGAAGGTGTCAAGATGGCGTTCAATCCTGTGTACGTAGTAGGAAGACTCAAGAAAGCTAGGAGCTCAAAAGGCTCTAGTTCTAACTCAGGATATGAATGTGTTGTTGAGCAAGGTATGTAAGGGGTAAAGGCCCAAGGCTCGTTGCTCAACGTTCTGGAAGGGACCGACGAGCTCAAATGTAAGGGATCATAGAATGCATGCGATGCGTAGGCCTTGAGAATATCAGTGGGAGTACTCCGTAACCCTTTATGTTTGAAGAAGGCGTAGTGGGGAAATCCTGCAGCAGAATCAACGAGTCGAATTAGGAGCCGGTTGTCCAGTGCTGAAGAAGGATTCTAGAATTCGAGAAGTTTCCCGCTGTATGTCCAAGCGAGCGATAATTGTCGGGAAACAGAAATAAACGGCAAATAGTACCCAATAGTAAGAGGGGGAATGGGAATGTAATGCCTTTTCTAGTATACGATTTAACATCGAATAGGGCTAGGATTGAATCACGTTCCTGGATACCTCCCTCGATTAGGCAATCCAATGGACTTCTCCGGTTTTTCGGGTGATTTTCAACTCTTCCAACTTAACTCCATTCACCACGAATCATTCGATCTTCTTCATTCTTGTTACATTCCTCATCTCTTCTTCACCACCAAACCTAAATGGTTTCCTACTATCCCAGTTACGCTGAGGAGTAGCTGTAGTAGTAGCCACTTCCTGCAAGCTTTGATTTGATCGCATGCTTGCCCCTTTCCCTTCAACTGCAGATCTTCGACACTATCGTGAAGTTGATCCGTCGGCGGACTGCGCCCGCCACTCAACCGCCTTCGCATTCGGAACAGACATGCCGCCGGCCAACTCGCCTTCGGTAGGTTTCTCTTTGTCTTCTTGCTTTTCCTTCTTTGCTGCGACGGGGTCGGGTACCATACACACATCTATCTCTTTTCCACCTTGTGGGAGGACACCGAGAGATAACGCGGGAGATGGAATGATGGATATCTGGTTCCCGATAACGTGATTATCTGAGCTCTATTTGAAACCGATTTAAATACTACCATATCATCTCTCCATTCAATATCTCATATCTTCGCAGCAGAATACCCCTCATTCTCCTCCTTCCGCTTCCTCGCTTCAACAACTCAGTGCTGTCTCCACTCCCCTTCCATCTCTTCCAACTGCCGTATCCGACGATGTTCATGACGATAACGTGAACTTTTTGCGATCTCGAGTACGCTCTCCACCCGATTCCTCCTCTTCCCTGAGTCGTCAACGCCGCCGTCGACAACAGACCTTGCCAGAGTCCGATCCCATGGATGTGGATGATCCTGCGGCTTTGCGCATGTCAGTCGAAATCAACCGTCGCATCCCCATCGTGCGCCGTGAACACGATTCCTCCAGCAGCAATAATAATAGCAACAGCATGCCCAACTATGAAGGTCGCATGTCCAACCCTCGTTCACTTTATGGGTGGGCGCCTGCCTCCGATGACGACGATGAGGATGACCACGATATGACCTATGGACCACTTCAGGATAGCAACACTATTTCCTCCTGGTTTGGAAGGTTGTCTGATCGCAACGCGCCTAGACGTCCTGTGCGCCGCGACCCCGTCGCTCAAGATCCACACACCTTCTTAGAAGCGCCCCCAGAAAGCAACACCCAACGTATGAGCGACTATTCTCCATTGTCGACAACTGAGGCACTGTTACAATCTGTACGGCGTCAACCGCGGTTTTCCCGAACACGGACATTGCATAATTATCTTTTGGATCGTGAAAGAGCTAGTCAGGACTTGGAAGAGAGCAGAGAACAGTCGGGCACTGCAGCTACGTCGCGCGCATACAGATTCCTTCCTAGTAGCCGTGGTGAACCTCACCGACTCCTTACACATAATGAGCTCCGCGCCCGGATAAACGCCCATCGACAACTGCATCTGGATAACCCTCCTAGTCCTCGGTTAAAGGAGACCATCAAATATCTCGATCGTCTACGATATTCAAGTTCCTTCGAAGAAAGTCTGACTTCGGCGGCCGCAGGGGGGTTCGTTCGGTTGGATTTCTTGCCCTGGGATGAGGATGATTTTATTCTAGATACAGCTTCCATTGCGCCACCGCCAACATGTTCGTGGCTCCAGCCTGGGATGGTTTTCTCGGGCTCTCAAAGGGCTGCCAGCAGTGCCAATTCTTTCTCTGCCCAGCGAGTGTCGAGTCCACCGTCATCACACGACCCTCTGATTGTCAACGGAAGTGAACAGAGCGGCAGTCGGATCCCCGTACAAACGACCAGCGGTCGGCGGTACATGGCCAACAATATTTATAACCTGGGTACTGGTAGAGACGAAAATTGGCCCGTCAAAGTCACTATCCATAACATTAATCAGGAGGAGATGACCCTCTCAGGAACCATGGAAGCATACAACATTCCCGACAAAACATCACCATCCCACGATGCTCATATAGTCACGTTCCTAGAAGGAGAGATTATCGATTTTAACACTCATACCCTCGAAACTAAGAATTTCAAAGCCGATGCCGAGATCGACTGTACATACTGGCGTGAACTACAACCCTTCAAAAACTTGTCAGATGAAGCGATGACGCGGAGCCTTGTAAGTCGGAAATGGATAACAGAGGAACTGTCCAAGGGTTGGATTTTGATGAGATGGAAAGGCGAGCTCATACTCTAGCTTCCTTCTGGGTCCCCAGCATTGCTAACCCAGATATAGAACGCTGTTTCATTACACCCACCGACTCACGACAGGGACTCACGATCTCTGGATTTTACTACATCTCCCTGCATCGCGAAAGCGGCCATATTGAGGGACTATATTATGATCCGGGAAGTTCACCCTACCAACAACTATCATTAAAACCGGAGAGTACAAGGATGGTCCGGCCATCCTACAGTTTCCGCTAACATTCCATTACTTCCTCTCGATTTGGCGTAAGGTCGGCCTCTTCAGCAATTCGCATAGCGGGTGTCATCTTTCCACATGGCAGTTTGAGTAATTGTTTCGTCACTTACACAGTCGCACATCACTTTGCACAGCTCCACAAATACTCATCTGTACCTTATAGAACAGACAATCCTACATACCAATCTACAATGTACATATTACGGGGGAATTATTCCTTCAATCGTACATGCCATTGGCCTATACTAGGATTAAAAAAAAAAATAGAGATCATGGCCCAAAGACGGCCAAATCAAACCCGATCAACAGAACAGTTATAGGACATAGGGAAGACCTCTCCAAAAAAAGAAAAAATAAACCCGCACACAACCATCCCATCAATCGAACCCGAACCAGACCATCATGACTCCACAATCCCTACTCTACCTCCGCGAGCGAATTTACTGCTCAGTCTGGAAGTAGTTGAGGAGGACAGAGCGCTCCTGGGACTCCTCACCCCAGTCCTTAACAACGACGCAAGAGCAGTTGACGACCTTGCGAGCGTTACCCTCACGGTCAAGCTGGCCTATAAATTGCAATCACCGTTAGCCACACAATCCCCCATTTTTCACATATTTTTTTTTCTTTTTTCTTTACCAAAAGGTGGTTCGGGGAGGGGAAAACATACAAAGACCGACCCATTCACCAAGCATCTTTCCATCGGGGACCTTGATGAGAGGGATCTTGTGCTCGGAGCACAGGGCAATGACAAGCTTCTTGTAGGCCTCCTCCTCACAGCCCTCGTTGAGGACACACATGTGAGCCTGACGGCGGTCAAGAGCCTTGGCGGCCTCACGGAGACCACGGGCAAGACCGTCGTGGATCAGGGAGATGCGGAGGACACCCTTGAGGGCGTCGAGGACCGACATCTGGCCACCGGCGCCGGCGTCGGCGCTGACCTCGACCTCATCGGCGGCGGCAACGGGGTTGGAAACAGTCTCTTCTCCGTCCGACTAATTTATTAGAGATATGTTAGTTTTGGCAATGCCATTTTCAAGATGATTTTGCATATAAGTTGGGTGGTTATGGTTGATTGCTAGATCACTTTCTGTTGTAGCTCTCCCTCTCTCTCTCTCTCTCTCTCTGCCCTGTTTTTTTTTTTTTTTTTTTCTTCTCATTCGTTTTCTTGAACGTAGCGGTGAATTGGATTGCGGGTGTCTGGTGTAGTGTGATGATCGAGTGGGAGGGGATCACGTACCATTTTGTCTGATGGTGTTCTCCTTGTCGGATTATCCTCAAAGAGTGAGATAGATAGGTGTGGTGATGGAGTATACTAGAGGGAGTGTGGAAACGGCGATGAGGTTTCTCGCCTAAATTGGGACCGTGTGCCCTACCGCTGTATTATGTAATCTACTGCTTATCGATAAGTCACATGAGACCCATCCGTCGTCCCACGTGACGTGTTAGGTTGAGCGCTACAATTGAGGGGTATTTGCATCTGCACTCCATATTGTTTGTTACAGCGTGAGAATTGATGACCGCTGGTCATTCCATTGTCTATCCAAATCCTATCGACAGACATCACACATCAACAAGGTATCATAGTCATACATCAAGGAAACCTTCCACCTGTACAGGCTGTCCTCATAAATCGCCGGACAAATACTCTTAGAACACTGAAAGAAAAGAAGAAGAAAAAAGACATTAGACGTATGTACTTGGTCGGTGACCATAGCCATTGGTTAGGCCTTGCACTCCATTGGGAAGCCCAGCTGTATCCTCAACATGGGAAGGCCCAGAAATGTGCCCATTGGCTTGTGGAAAGTTGAACGCTAGCGGCGCCGTAGGTTCCTGATCTATATGCATTTTCAGAAACTGGAGGTCGAGTCCATGGAGATGAGGAATGTGGGGAACAAGATCCATAAAGTCGGAAAGCTGTATGCAAGTCAGCAACCACACCTGGCATCGCAACCAAGCAGAGATCAACGTACCTTAACCCAAAACACATGTTCCATATCGAAGTATTTTGGTCGTGTTTCGCTATCCTTCTGCATGACTTGTCCAAAGGAAGAGTTCATGAATTCCGCGTCATCTGCCTGAACAAGCATCCGGCGTGTAACACGCCAGAGATTCATCCGCTGTGTCGGCGTTGCATCACGCTTCTCCCAGCTGGAATACTGTGCGAGCTGAAGGTCATTTGTTGCTAGTAACGGGGCAACTAGGTAGTTAGGCACCCATTTCTCTACGGCAACGTCCGGGGCACAGGAAGGATCGAGCTGCCGAGTCTCTGCGGTAACGACAGGCATGAACTTCTTCAACCATAGGTGACTTTTCGCCTGTGGGTCATTGGACCCCACCAGGTTAGCGGCAATGCGAAGTCGACTTGGCAAAGCATCTCGTCGTCGCTGTTCTTGCTCTTCCTGCTCTCTGCGTGCTTTGGCAAGGCGCAGCCTTTCTTGCTCTAGTCGCTTCTGGCGCTCATCTTCCGCTTGTTTTATGCGTCGCTGCTCGGCCTCTTTACGTTTGCGCTCTTCCTCCACAGCCTTTTCCTTTTCCTGAGCAAGGCGAGCCGCATGAGCAGCACGTTCCTCCTCTTCCTTGTCCAACCGAGCTTTTTCGGCTTCGGCAGCGAGACGAGCTTCCTCTGTCAGGCGTTCTTGTCTAGCCTTTCGTGCTTCCTTCTGTCGACGAGTCTCTGCCTCAGCCTCAGCTCGTTCGGCGTCGTCGTCCATAGGAATATCGTCAAGGCCGTTGATATCAAGTCTTTCATGTTCCTCCTTAACCGGCTTCCGTTCAGCTGCCTTGTGGGGTGGAGCGTCCGGTTGACGTAATGGATCTGGTCTGGACTCTGAATGTTGATCTTCATCATCCTTCCGGCGGGGCTTAGCATCCCCTGTTGTGTGATCCTTTTTCAGGCCTCCATTCGTGATGTTCGGGGTCCCGTCTTCAGACAAAACACGTCTTTTCTTCTGAACAGTATCACGAGAATGCCGCTCGGGTTCAGTGGCACGACCTCGCTCTGGACTCACACTGCTACGTCCACGCTTAAGAGGTGGTGGTCCGGACTTCGGCGGTTCAAGATGATCGATACGCGCTTTTGAGCTTTCATCCCGGCTCGACAAGGAATCGGACGAAGGTAGGCTAGGCCTCCTTCGATCTTGGGGAGGTCGCCCAGCGATCAAGCGTCTTCTCTTAGGGGCTTCCTCGCCACCATCTCTTGGTGGGGGCGGCTGCTTCGGTCTGGAATCCGGGCGAGCACTATCAGGGTCGGTACCGGTAGTATGAACTGGTTTCGGACGGGCTGAACTAGACTTCTCCTTCAAATGAGCTACGTTGTCACGCCTTTTTTCTTTTGTCAAGGCTGCATCCTTGGAGGCAGAATCCCTATAGCCCGGGCTTCCATTAGTTTTTCTGGGTCGACCTGCAGGTGAAGGCGAATCTCTGCGTCCAGGGCGCTTATTCTCCTTGTCCTTATCACGTGCTCTACGTGGTGAATGGATATCTTGCTTGCGTGACTTTTTGGTCCTGACATGATTGTCATATGCATCGCGAAGAAGGTCGTACTCGTCCTCCCAGTTTTCCGCTCGACGTTCCCTAGAAAGCTCGAAGTAAGTCCGATCCCTATAAAGGCGACGAGTGGGGTTAAACTCCGGCTGGTTGAGCAAAATCCTAATAACAGCAAGGTTGCCTCTCCCAATCGCAGCGAGCATAGGGGTGTTATAACCAGGCTTTTGGGATCCGCCCTGCACCGGATCGGGATCGGGATCCGCGTCACCCATGCCGAGCAGAAGCGAAATCACCTCGTCGTGGCCACCTTTAGCAGCTGCAATCATAGACTCCGGATCAGCCTTCTGTCCCACATTGAGGATGTTGGCAACCCCCACGATGTCTCCTTTGGCAGCGAAAGCTTGTAGGTTCTCTGGAGTAGCCGTGGTCCACAAGAGATCATTCCGTGTGGCCTCGCTTCGGACAGTTTTGCGTTTCGTCGTAGCGAACGGCGGGCTACGTTGTCTATTCACAGGTGGCGATTCGCGTGCACTTTCAGCAGAAACTCGCCTAGACGATGTCTCTTTGTTTTCAGATCCAGCTCTCTCCTCGGAACGACGACTAGGTCTTGGATTGGCTTTTGCCTGTGCGAGCACCCGACGAATTTCCTCGTAATCTTCACTGTCAGATGGAACCAAATCATATGGCTCATCGCCTTCAGCGTTAACAAGACGAGGATTGGCGCCGGCTGCCAACAAAAGCTTTATAACATCCAAGTGACCGTTTTCAACCGCATCGATCAACGGTGTATCCTTGTCAATATTCTTGGTATCGATCTCACAACCCGAATCCAAAAGGAACTTCACAATGGGTGCACATCCTTCCAAAGACGCAATCTGCAGAGGGGTATTACCAGCATTGTCGGCAACATTTAAGTCCTCTGGGCGTTCCGCGTGCCTTGCCATGGCCGTCTCCAATTCTTGTGCTGCACAAGCACGTGCGAGGCGTGTTCGACCATTCTGATCGCGCTGTTTCTTGTGCCCCGTTGGCCTGGCCGGAGAAGCGGAAGCACCATCAACCGATCCAAGTTTGCGAAGATGCGCACTAGGTAGCGGAGATCCACTTGTGGATGATGACACAGACTGCCGGTCTTCCGAACTTTGTCGTGGATATCCAGTAATAAGTGGCGTCGGTGCCTTCTTCTTTCGCTGCAAATCACCAATCTGGGGACCAGAAGCAGTTCGCTTGTGCGCAGATCGGACTGGCGAGGCCGACCGGTCAGTCGACACCGGCCGGGGAAAAGTTACACTGCCTAGTTCCTTCCGCTCCCGTTCACGAGATGCTGTTGGATCTCTCGGGCGAGCAGGACGGCCGGCGTCCCCCTCACCGTCGATAGTCTCGCTGAAGCTGCGCTTTCTCGAGGTTCTGGGTACGGAGGTAGTCGAAAGTTCTGTTCTACTCGAAAGAGGTTGCACATCCTCAGGCTTCTCTACTTTCACAATCGACGGTGGAGATCCTATTCTTTTCTTCGGACTCAGGGGGCGTGGATCACGGTCGCGTCCATCGGAAGAATCGCCATCCGTCAACTTTCTCTTTCGCACCTGCAAGTCGTTAGGAGGAAGATCACTCTCCAGGGCATCAACATGGTCATCATCATCACGTCGTTTCGGTTCATGCTGTATGTACTTCCGTCTCTTTTCCGGCGACAGGGACTCGCGGCCCGATTGGATTATGGTTTCTGCCTCCGAGTCAGCCTTGGGGCTTGGTGGCCCTTCGCCGGCCCCAGCAACAGGATCAACCTCTTTTGTGCGACCGTCCTCTCTCCTGTAGACAGGGAATGGAGAAGACCTCTTAGGGGACCGTGGACCTGAAGGAGATCGGTGGTTCACTTTGACCGCAAGAGCACTGTGTCCGGCATCTAGGGCAGCTGGCAGGGAGGAGACAGCATCAACATCACTCATAGCGGTGGCACTCGATTTCTGGGGGTTCCGCTCGTCATTTTCGGGGGCCGTGGCGAAAAGAAGACTCGTGGTCAGACACCAGCAAGTATGCGCGGAAGCTGGTGCTCGACCACGCTAAATGGTAAAGAATCGTTCTTCGGGTCGGTCCTTTGGGTACAGCGGAAGCGATTATTCTCGGCGAGTGGTGAAGAAGGCACAGTTACTGTCTCGAGATAGGAGGGGAGCAATAGGAGGGAAGAGACGAGTAGATTTAAGAATTACTCGGGAAGAGAGTTAATCTTGCGGGAGACGAACTAAGAGGTGACCGAAGAGGAAGGAGAAATAAAATAGGAAGAAGGAAGAAATACAATCGACAAGAGAGAAGATAATTTTTGAGGTTCAAGGTGGGAGAGTAAGAGATTGGGGGAGGGGGATTGAAAAGAGGAAGAAAGTGAGAGAGAGAGAGAAGAGAGTCGAAGAGTTGCGTTGAAACAGCCGACCACTCGTTTGGGGTTTAGGGAAATTTCGTGGTAGTAATTTAGCAGTTAGCAGAAGCAGTAGTCGCAGCACTTATCGTCCATACGCGGGTTGGTGGTAATGGTAATTATTGCCCCGGGAAACTTACCAGCCGGGGGGGGGTTTCCTCCTCTCTTGTTTTGGCCACCAAGACAGAAAGAAGCACCAATGCTTTTCTCGCTAACTTAGAAAAGACCTAGTTAATGGTAGTTATCTACCACCAAGTAGTCATGGGTGATGGTATGATACGGTACGAGAAACAAAAAACCCCATCTTTATTATCCACTAAGGACGAGAAAAGTACGTTTCTTAATCACATCACCCAGTTTTCCTTTTTCCCTTTTATTTTTTTTTTCTTGCTTTTGCTTATCTGTGGCTATGATACCGATAATAATGGGTCAATCCTACAAGTCCCATACTTCCCCCTCTTTGAATGCATAACGACCACGATAATACGTAATACTTACAGATGCAGCCGCAACGGAGGTACAGGGAGGCAAGATGAAAGGCCCTTCCGAGTCTCAAGATCCTGCGCGAAGGCCCAAAAGCGGGCGGGGGCGGTCAAAAAAGTGGCGTATGAATGAATTAATTTTCTCTTTTTTTAGGGTGGTGGTGCCTCTGAAACCTGCACTTTGGAACGGAGGGCGAGAAGTTGTGCGCCAGTCACCCTCTTCACAGTGGACTCTTAAGAGGAATCCCTGGAAAGCTACGTAGGCTATCAGACTACCTAGGCGTCAATTTGCTCAGGTCGAACCAATGACCGGGCAGGTGGTCGCCCGCTCATTGCCGTTTCCGGCCTAGACAGCCATTCTCCCAATTTGGCAGACCCACGTTGAGTCGCAGCGATCTGCTGATTTCCGCCCAATCACCACCCGCTATTACTGCCTGGTTATCGCCCCACTTCGCCGCCCTCTCTGGTTGGCATCGACATGGATTATTGGACCCGTCGATGGATCGGCCTTAAAGGAGAAGGGGGGGAAATGGTGGTAATGAGGAATGTACCAATGTAATGTGCGGCGGTATTTTATCTGTGAAGAGTCATTCCTCCGTCCAACATGAATGACTGCGTTGTTTTTCTCTTTCTTTGTCTTTTTTATCGTCTCAAAAAGTACTTAGAAAAAATGATAAATGCAGGAGGTTCAGTTGGTATGAGAAAATATTCATCTAGTTGTTCAAAATGAACTGTATTGTTGGCGTACGGCCGACTGACTAATAATTACTTTACTTCATGGATACCAAACAAAGAGGCAAAATTTAAAGCTAGTTCATGTTGTTTTTCTACTGGCTTCTCACGAGACCGCGGTGGAACCCAAAGGATGCCGATTATTACTTGGTTTGGGGGTTTGTTTATGATTTTATGACTGCTCATCTTGCCTTGGTCTGTGGAGTTTCGGTGGTTTTTGTTCTCCACAAACAGCAGTCGAACGTGTCTCATCGTTGTGACAGAACAGGGACCATCGTCAGTGTAAGTAATGCGAATACGAGGTTTCACCTGCGGGCGAAGTCCAGATCGCGTCCTGGAACCATTCCATGAGCAAAACAAACCCCAGAGTGGTGTGCTGTCCTGTGACTCCTGTCGACTAGTCTTTTCAAATTTTTTGATCTTCAATCAATTCCCTCCGTCCATCATCTGTGGGTTTACTCCACGTACTCCGGAGTAGGGGACGGAACTTTCATGACCATGGACTTTCTTCCCAGTCTCGTCGACTGGGCGCTGGCTACTGCTCACATGGATGCGGTGGATGTCCTTCGAGCCTTTTTCCTCTTTGCATCGTGTACGGTATGAAAACATGTTGACAATGACGTAGTGGCAGAACGCCGAGCATCATACGGCATCAGTCTGCCATTTTTGTTTATTTTCATTTTCTATCTAAAATGACTTCAAAACTAAACTCCCCAGATCCTGTCGGTCAGCCTGTTGGATTCCCTTCGTTCGCGCTTCGTCCCTTATGGCGCTCGTGCAACTGTGACGGCCGAGTCGGATTTCACCCCGTCTGAGCCTTCGAGCAGCTCCCCGTTAACTCACATTCTCGACTATCTTGCCTCCTTGAAAGTTCCACACAGCTACTTTACGCAATTCTACATCGTCTCCCTGCTATCCTCTATTTTCTGGGCCTTTCAGCTTATTTGCCATGGACAAGCGTTCCAAGCCATCGCGACGAGGGTTCATTCGGAACACTTACAGAGGACGATGTCAATGAACCAGATTATGTTGTGCTGGGTACTGATGCTTGCTCAAGGTGTAAGACGGTTACATGAGTGCTTTGCCTTTTCCAAGCCTTCTTCTTCCCAGATGTGGTTTGTCCACTGGCTAGCAGGCATTGCCTTCTATCTGGCGGTCTCAATCGCCCTCTGGATTGAGGGGTCAGGTATGCAGTTCCCGTGGCCAAGCACGATTGTTGTCCCGCTAATTTCGATCGGTTCGAAATTCACAGGAACATTACTGTCCCATAGATTGAGCATCGACGATGTAACAGCGACCAACGCCCCAAGCCTTCGTACATTTCTCTGCTTGCCGATCTTTTTGTTTGCATCTGGCCTGCAACATGACGCCCACCACTATCTTTTCTCTCTCAAGAAATACACCCTCCCCTCCCACCCCTTGTTCCGCAACATCGTATGTCCGCACTACACTGCCGAATGTGCGATCTACCTATCACTAGCTCTACTTGCCGCTCCCCAAGGAGAGATGATCAATAAGACAGTTTTGTCCGCTGTCGTCTTTGTCACGGTCAATTTAGGCGTTACTGCGTCTGAGACCAAACGCTGGTACATGCAGAAATTCGGCGAGGACTCGGTGCGAGAGAGGTGGAATATGATCCCTTGGGTATACTAATCCTGTAGTATTGAAACATTTGTGGAGTCTCCAATCCCTGGTGACTGAAGGAGCGAGCTGTATTACCGCCCACCCAGGAATTTCATCGTATTGCCCACCTTCGCAACCCTGAGTACATCCCGATACGTCAGACTAATCCTAGTCTCCCGTTCAAACCATCCACATCGGTATCGATCCTGTTCCCGCAACAAATCCCAGTTACATATAGAGTCAGGGCCTAGCCCTTCATCCCTGGTTGTCTCCGCGATACCATGCAGGTAGTCTGTATAGATCTTCTTGGTTGTAACCAACAAACTTCGTCGCTCCTGCAAAATGCGCTGTTGCGGTCTATGGTCCTCACTGTCCCGGCCCTGACCCTTTTGGTACAAGTCCAGCACAATTGGCGCTCCCAAACTCACCGTGGCAACTAGCGGGAAATAGGCAGCACCATCTTCATGCGGCATGATGCCCTGTCCGGGGCGGTACTCATTCACTAGAACATGGTTCGGGGCCTTGTGCGGGGCATCAGCAAAGACGCCTAGCGACTCAAAGCGAGAGATAACGGGTGAGACGAGCCAGGCTTGAAGGGGAGAGGAAATGAGGGCATTAGATTTGGTCAGGGCAGAGGGCCATGTTTGGAGACGACGGTGGGACAGACAAGTCCAGCGGTGCCGAGGGGCTGTGGTTATCTGTCATGCATCATCGTCACACCAATCAGTATCCAGGTCTCATTGACAGGCTATGCTCTGTACCCGGCCATTCCAATCGGCGTAGCCGGTAGACAGGACACTCCAGTGGAACACTAATGTACAGCATATACCTTCTGTAACAGCACTTCTTCCTCCTCTTCCGTGATAAAATCCGCTAAGTAAAACGCATCATCCGCCAGCGACTTGATCCGCACCGTCTCGAGATCTACATTCATCTGGAACCGTACACTGCACTGGCCCTTGGTACAGGTCTACAATCCCACCCCGTCATCAGATAATGATAAACATTTCCAGAACCAGGATAGAGTGGAACTTACCTTTCAAATAACCTTCAAGACCAAAAAACCAAATAATAGTGATAGTAATAGTAATAGTAATAAACCCCACCTATCAAACCCAGCCGGAACAGAAGGGAAACGTTCGGGTAAAGTCATGTCGTCACCTGCTACGCATCAAGTACAGTAGAGACGATGTGGTCGCCTCAGGCATCCGAACAAACCCCCACCCAAAGCCCCACATCAGTGACCTCAACATCAGATCTCAATTTGACTGCCCATAGCGAGATCTCGACCCAACATTCGTCAGACCAGATATTTAGGAAAGGCAAGAGATAAGCACCTTCTCGAAGGGTCGAAAAGAAAACCAAAAACAAACTTAATTTACAATATTACAAAATAATAAAAAACAAGAAGTCTAAAAAAGGCACTTACCCAAAACAATCCCAAAACAACAACGACCTCCAAAGATGGCGCCCAAGAACAAAGGCGGAGACAAGAAAGGCAAGGGAAACGATGGAGGTGATAAGGGCGGCAAGGGATTGAAACCGGCTACTTCGATTAATGTGCGGCATATTCTTGTATGTATTTTCTCCCCCTCCCCCTTTCTTCCTCTTTTCTATCTTCCTGTATTTTGGGTTTCGGCAATATATATAAAACGGGGGTATATGGGGTTGAGTCGGTTACGTATAGATTGACTGTCATCCATTCGTTATTAATAATGTTATGGGTATGAGACATGTATCTTCTAATGATATTCGGTTTAATTTAGTGCGAGAAACACTCCAAGAAGGAGGAGGCTCTGGAGAAGCTCCGCAATGGGTCCAAGTTTGATGATGTTGCTAGGGAGTTCTCGGAGGATAAGGCGAGACAGGGTATGTGGTTATTTATTTATTTCTTTATCACTCGTCCCTGCCTTTCTATTGCGCTTGTTTTGAATGAGGGGAGATGTATTGATGACTGTGCGTAGGTGGTTCTCTTGGCTGGAAGGTCCGGGGAAGTCTTGATGGCACATTTGAGAAGGCAGCATATGAACTCGAGCCTAGTACGACGGCAAACCCGAAGTATGTGGAGGTGAAGACTGGATTTGGATACCATATTATCATGGTTGAGGGGCGGAAGTAAAGCATAACTTCCTTATGCAAAAATTAATCATTCTATCCGAAAGGGTATGGAGACTATTAAATTGAGATAATACCATGTTAAGACAAACTACGATAACGAATTCATGAACTAATCAAAAGCGCTGTGATTTTATCAAAACAAGTCTATATATACATGAACTGAGTATTACTTTATTGGCATTTTGCAGCCTTCGCCCGCTCTTTCGCCTTCTTCTCTTGTCTTTGCACCATGGCCTCGGCACCAATGCCACCGAAAACCAGGCCCACACCCAGCCACTGCCCGGCAGATAGAGAGTGGCCGAACCAGAAGACACTCAAGAGCATAGTCAGCATTTTCCGTGTGACAGTGACAGTCACCAAGAGCAGAGACGAGAAGCGGGAAAGGGTATAGAAGATAAACAGCTGTCCAATTGCACCGCAAGCTGCGAAACCTAAGACATGCTTCAGAGCTTCCGGATGCCTCGACAGGAAGGAAATGGCGGACGTTAATTCAGTCTCAGTAGACGGGGGAATGGGAATGGGAAGAATGGCATGCAGAATGCCGGTAGACGACAGGTGGGGCATCACAAGGAGATACGTGCTGGTTAGGAGAGTCGAGAGGACATTCTGCGCTACCATCATCTGCGGCCCCGTGAAGCGGGTGTAGACCTGTGGGGAACTGAAGACATGGTCTTGAGTAGTGTTCGTGAGGCCGTCCAAGAGAAGATTGATGGAAAGGAGGAAAATTCCCCACATGGATGAGCCGGACTGGTTCTTTGCAGCTGATGCGGCGACCTTCTTGCTTGTACCCGGGTGGTGCAGGGTGAAAGTTGCGACTCCGAGAGTGACTAGGAGAACGACACCATATTTATACAAGGGGTACCTTTTTCGGAAGATGGTCAAATGGAGGAACATGACTGGCAGGAGCTTGCACGATTTTGCAAGAATAAATGTCAGATAGTCAATATGCGCAAGACTGGCGTATCCAAATGGCGATGCGAGTGACGAGGAAATGCTAACGAGGAACAGAGGGAACAAGATCTTCTTCGTCGGGAAGATCGATGGTATCTTCTGGCCAGCTGGGGTCGAGAAAAAAAGGTACAGGAAGCCAGTGATAGCGGCAAATGTAGACTGGATTGTGTTCAAAACAATCGAAAACGTGAAGCGCTCGGTAGGAGGTTCTGATTCAGCTGCAGTTGGAGGACGGACAGGGTATGAGACCGTAGTGATCGCTTCTTGAAGGACACCCCAAGAGAGACTTGCGCGACTGTTAGTTATTTGCGAAGTAAGAGCCAAAAGGCAATCCAAGTCACTTACAACGACGCATAGATCCCCAGGACACAAATCGCAAGTTGCGCCAAACCTGGAGTCTCCAGAGCAGCTTCATGCGTGACCTGTCCTTTGGACGCACTGCCATTCTGTTGTTTTGATTGTGAATCAGGTCCATCCGGGGGCATATGCATCAATTCAGAAGAAGTAGCCCGTTGCAAGGGCGTTGCTTGCTTCTGGCGCGCCATCGAAACAAGCTATAGTAGAACAAGATCAAACGAAGGACAAAGGCGATTAAGTTGAGTAGGATGGAACAGAGAAAGAAACGAAGTGAAGGTTCCTATGAAAGAATGGAAGAGAAATGCGAAAACGTAGACAGAAAATGAGAGACAATAGCAGGGGGTCTCAGACCCAGAAATAAGGAAGTCCAGGCCGATGATGCCATGTGTTCTTCTTTTTCCCAAAAAAAGAGGAACGCTAACTTAATTTCGTGAATAATTAAACAACTAAATTTATCGGATTTTCGTTCCCCACTTCAAGGGAACTTTTTCTCTCCACCACCGTTAGAGAAGTTCGGTACAAGCACCACAAGCTGAAACAAGCCTTTTGATTCTTTCTTGCTCTCAATCAATAGCTCAACCCAGCGCATCCGCATCAATTCTGAGATTGCGTTCTACATTCACCAATTTCGCGTTGCGCATTCCACAGGCGCAACAAGTGAACGAAGGGAGGAAAAAAATAAGAAAAAGAGAAGGAGAAGAAAAAGACAGACAGACAGACAGACAGACAGACAGACAGACAAAGAGAGATAAGAGGCAACGACTGAAGAGCAGAAAGGGGAGACAATATGGCATCAACACAGTCCACCTCTATGGCGACACCAGAACTATCAGCTCTCACTAAACTCATCTCTCACTCCGCATCCTCCGAACCCCTCTCCGCAAGCACAGTCCAAATCCTCCACAACCTCCAACACCAGCACCTATGGACATCAATTCAAATTCACGATCTCAAGAACCCAAACCTCAGGGCTTCAGCGTTAGGAGCAGAGCTAGCAACAATACCTTCAGAAGATCAAACAGCTCCCCGGTATCTAATCTCTGGTATACCTCCGCATCGAGTCTACACACATCCGGATGAGCAACTATACCTACTAGAACGAGGACTCCGTGAAGAAGACATCGAACTGGAGCGCATGTTTGTTTTACCGACTGTTAAAAATCAAGCGTGGAGTCTGCGCAAGATGGCGTCAGTGTTCGATTCGCTTCCTGACGAGGTGGACATTCAGGCTGAGGAGGCTTCAATGAATGACGGTGACGAAACAAATGATGGGGCCAGTGGAGAAAAAAAGGCCAAGCTGGTAGAGTACTACGAGTATAGAAAGAAGGCTCGTCTCACGAAGGAGTGGGGTGGAAAGAGGCTCCTCCTTGCCATGGTGGATAGGGGAATGGGCGGTGATGGGACCGTGGTCTATTATGTTGTTCAAGAGGGTGCTGTGAAGCCTCGGCAAAATTAGAGACCCTCTATCCAAATTACAGTTGTGACCCCGGTTTGCGATCCACTACAGGAAGTACAACAAACGGAGTGATATCATACTCGAATCACGAGTGTGGGCCACGACATGAGAGGTTACGGTCGATCTCTTAATCTCTTCGGTGTGCTATACAATTTGAGCTATACATTCAAGTGCTAAACATGGGATTGTCTTGGACCACATTCATGAGACAACACAGACCTGTTAATTGCAATAGGGTATCGTTCAAACAAATATCAGAGGACCCGGAATACACAAAATGACCCACACATCTCTGGCGCCTACTCATGAATTGCCATATGCACGGTGATTCTCCTCGACTAAGTCTTGTTCTTGATGGCAACTATTACAATACCTTTCGTACCATTCCCTGACGTCGTCGGATAAATCAGCGAACGCAACCTGACTTGTCCGATCCACCTGCATGTCAATCTCGTCACTGTCACTACTCTGTCCGAGAAGGGCTTCGATTTGGTCACAACGCCTCAGTTCTTGTCGGAGCCAACGCTCCCATTCGTTCTGGAGGATCTCTCTTTCGATGCTGTTCACCACGCGGAGGCCTACCACAAGGTCATGTCGATGCATAGCCAGACGTTCACGAGTCTGCTGGAGCCGTCTGGCTGCACTCTTTGTCGCTGAATCTCTCGGACCAGACGTACTGATGGACAGCGGGGTTCCAACATTCCGTATTGTTTGCTGATGGAAGGTGGCGAAGCAGTCACTCACGTTGTCGCTCGCATGTCCGAGGGTTGAGTTTGCAATCACTTCATCGATGTCCCTCATGTAAATAGCTTTGCTCATGACATGGTCCGGGTGAACTCCCAGACGAGCCATGAAATTCTCGGCCTTCCTTTCGTACCACCAGTCATAGGCGTCCCGCGAGGTATAGAACCCATTAATTAACATACTGGATATCAACAAGGCAAGGATGATTAGATTAGCGTTTGCAGTTTTCCAGACCCAGCGAAAGAGGGCAAACGTCCAAAGTATCACGGACGACACGGCGCTTTCGAGGAAGCTGACGAATGTCTCAAATAGAAGTTGGACCAAAGTCCTCTGAGTGCGAGGATTTCGAATCTCTATCTTGAAGTCTGACTCGCCTAATTGCGATACGGTGTTCTGGCGGCCGACGTGACCGAAGATTGTAATGGCTTTCTTGGTTCGGCTATGTGCACCGAGCCTACGCACCTGCTCGCTCACGAGATCCACAAGATCGAGAGCATCTTGCTCTAGGTCACCGGTTGCTTGCTTGTCAATGACGCCTGGTAATCATTAGCAATGATTCATGCGGGCCTGGTTCTGCCATACTCACGTTGAATGCCATAGGGTGACCACAACCACTCCACCTTAGTATATATAGCAAGCTTACTCTTGCCCTTCGCGACGAACGTTATCACAATCTTACTGACCAGCCTGAACGAGCGCTTAAAGGGGAGATGCCAGGGAGTCCGTTTGTCCGTTATCATGTAACACAAGTGGTCATTAAGGACATCTATCATCTGATAATCGGATATGGTCTGGCCGTGCTTGTGACCTAGTACACGGCGTATTAGTTGTAGTTCTATAAAAAACATATACGTCGATTCACATACCAAGCATATCCGTGGTCTCAATTTGGTACTTGATATCTCTCCTCAAATGGTTAGACTCATTGCGCGACCAAGGTCCCTGCTTGATATCTTCAAGCTAGTCAGCAATGCTGTACCTTCCATACGGGTTCATATAACTTACCTCGAGCCCTCCTTTGGTGCAAAAGGAGCTGCCAGACGGCACTCTTGTCGCCGAATAGAATATGGAAAACCGCCTTAGGGCTGAGATCAAATACCTTCTCTGCTGCAAGATGAAGGTTGCCTTGAGGAACATATTGAACGGGTTGAGTTGGCAACCTGAACTTCATTACGTCCTTGCCGTTACTGCCCTTCTTTGAATGCATATCTAAGCCTTTCTCGATGTAGATGGCCGGCCGAATATCCTTCCGTGGTCCTTGAGCTGCAGCGTCTTCTCCAGATAATTTCTCGTCCATACCCACGTCTTCCCAGCTATCAGCGCTAGGAGTCCGTGTTGCTACATCTGCTTCCATTTTATACAGAGCATTAAAGATTGCTTCAAGCCCCAGCGGTTCAACAGCGGTCGTATCGTCAATTAAGAAGTTGAGCCGTCTCTGGAGGAGTTTCAATGGCTCGAGGAATGTCTTCACCGTAATTCGACCCGGGGTATCCTCACCAGGCCTTGGAACGGTGTGAAGGAACAAAAAGTCAGAGTCTCTCCCAGCAGCGGCTGTCACTTCTTTGATACTCTCTAACGAGACGCTCGTTGTTAGTACAAGCCCAAAATAGTGGCTATAAAAGTATAGGTCGCGGGTCGTAACATAAGCTCTCCCAGGGAATTCTTGCTGATCATTCATAGTATATGTCGCTCGGAAAACCATAACTAAAGGCTCCTCCTTTTTGACATTCGGGAAAAGTAGCCGGAATTGGGCGTCTTGAATCTTAAGTTGCTGCGGATAGTAACTCGGGTACTCATGCGCAACTCCCAAGACTGCACGTTGCACTTGGGAGGCATTCCCGTCCAGGCTCACAGTCTGCCTATGGCGGGGTCCGACCTTCTGTTGCTTAGCCGCAGTGCCACTAGGGGTATTCGCTTCTGTCGACACTACGTGCTTTGATGAGTCACTCATCCGGGAGGATGCTCGTTGTTGCGAGGCTGCATCCTGTTCCGTATCAGGGAACCCCAGGCGCTCTAGTTCAAGTCTGTTTACAAAGCTCCAGTTAGAGCTACCCCACAGGTTCGCCATCATACCGCTTGGCATGCCGCCAGTCTTGTCAGCATGTCCCAGCCCGATTCCTCTTTCATTGCTCACGATAACAGCCGCCCTGCTCATACTTGTAGGTGCAGGGGGGTTTGCTAGCGTCGGTGGAGCAAGAGTTGTGGGAGGATCAAAGCGGTTGGACATACTACGTCCCCTGTTCGGGTCACTGTCTGCCACACTAGAAGGATGTGCAGTACCAGAGACAAGAGCGTTATGGCTAGCAGAGATAAGGCTGGCTATTCCACCTCCAGCACCCGGTATGGACGTAGAAGGTTGTATATTGTTGTTCATTTTGCGGTGGAGGTCCAGTTTCTGAATGATTCGAGATGTATGTTCTCTAGGGGAAGTCTCGCAATCAAGTCCAGTGAGGCGTCGGCTGATATCGCTACTGTTTCGAAGAGAGGCCGGGTCTCTTTCTGGGAGAGGAAGCATGCCATTGCGGTCCGACGAATTGTGTTCGTCATTTGAGTGAGGTGTTAAAGAATCCGCTGGGTCAGCAGTGAACTCTGGGGCTGGAGGTTGAGAAATTGCGAAAGCCGGATCTTGGACAGTAACTTTGCCAGAAACTGAAAGATCGGTACTCGCTGGGTTTTCCAAGGCTTTCCGTTTAGCAGCCTCAAAAGCCGATATCCACTCCATGAGTTCCTTTTGTGTATCTGCCTGGAGCATGACACTGTTGCTTTTCGTCTTCACTTCGAAGCAAAACCGCCTTTCTTCTTGGAATGCCGCTCGAACGCTGCAGAGTAAAACACCAATCCTTTCACTTTCTTCAACACCGCCAGTTCGCGGACCCTGCACAAGGCAACCAAATATGCCGTTCTTCAAGAATATCCAGCGTCTAACCCAAGAAGTCCGTGTAGGCTTGCCGTAAAGTGTTCGCAGATATACCCATCCTTGTTTTTCAGGCCTGGCTTCTTTCGTCATGCTAAGATTTGATAACGGGCGGGACCCAAGGTAAGGAACAGTGGACACAGAATAGTCGTCAAGCTCACGAGAAGGTCTAGCCGCCACCTCCGCTGCTTCTTCGATTTCCTTCCTTGCAGAAAATAGCTCTCGCTTGGAAGACCTTTCACTTGCATCCATTTCAAGTACCCAACCTTTTATCCTGTCCATCTCATGGGCCCACTTGGCAAAGCCTGCGCCGTTGATTTGGAAGAACGTCTTAAACTCCCGCCATTGATCAAAGGAAACACCGACCAAGAGCCTATCAAGGCCATTCCGTACTTGAGGGGCTTGCACTGAGAAGTCCATCGAAGCCTTGAGATAAGCCTTGCGAGCCTCGTGAAGTTGAAAGGCGTCTTCTCTCAGAGACGACGGTTCCTTCGATTTAGATTGCGATGAGTATCTAGACAAGAGGTAGTCATAATGTTTTTGTGTCTGATCGAGCACTCGGCGGGTCTCCTATAGCGGGGTTAGATACAGATAGGCCGGCGCTGTATGTGTGGTCCTAGGGTCACCTTGAAATTGCGCAAATCCTCTTGAATAAAGATCCTGATAGGTTCTGCAACCAACATCTCAATCTTTTTTGAAGTAGATACCAGCCCGTTCCACAATTCCTTGGAACTGTCCCCGCATCTCCTCATTGACAATAGCGTATAATCATGGTCGAGAGCAGCTTCTGAGACTGCGACAGGGTGTGTAGAATATGACAGAAAGGTGTTAACAATATTCTCCATGGATGCTAGCTCCATAGAGAGCTTCGAAGCAGCCCTCGCATAGCCATCGAGCCATCTTTCTAGGAACTCGATCTGGTCGGCAAAGTGTAGCGTGGTGGCACGGAATGTTGGCGAATCGAGAGCGGCCTCCTTTAATCCAACTGGGCTTTATCGATATAGTTAGTACCATCATTGATGCTTCTATCCCTAGAAAACAATATTTGCACAACTCACACCACGCTGACGAGCTTCCCGACTTGGGGCACAGGGCTCTGTTGCTGGGTCGACATCTAGTGTATGTCACCGGCCATACACTTGACGCGAGGAAAGATAGCGATGAGGACACACAAACAATGGCCCCCAAAGTAGTCAATTTATCAATATAAGGGGCATTCGAAACAAATAGGGGTATGGGTCAGAGAAGGAAGTAGAAGTCATATACTTAGGCCCGGAGCTTGGAGCGAGCGCCTCCTCCGTCAACTCCATTTGGGATTAACCAAGTCTCACGAATGATTTAATTGGCTACGTCAGTAATTCGTTCTTGCTGCCTGGACCCTCAGGCATAATGTGGGTCTCGAACATTCGAGGCGGTGAGAGTGGGCGGGTTTTCTGCCGCCTACTATCACTTTTTTTTTCCAGGCGCATGGCGACTTAGTTGAACTGGTCGGTTTCACACGAGCATTGCTATTGACTTTATCAGTATTACTCGGCATAAACATGGAGCCACCGGCAAAGAAATCGCGGAAGCTTTTCGACGACGACAGCTCCAGTGATTCTGGAGATGAGTCAGGCGGAGTCCCTGTCAACAATGGAGTTGCTTTCAAAGTCAATGAAGAGTATGCCCGTCGATTTGAACACAACAAGAAGAGAGAAGAATTGCAGAAACGTACGTTTATATGTATAATTCTCCTATGCATCTACGAATACTAACAACGGAATCGCCTACAGTGGAATCAAAATTAGGTAAAGATTCTGCCTTTGGAAAACGCGGCGACGATGAATCCGGTGACTCTGATGAGTCGACCTCCGAAGAAGAGGACGATGACGGAGAACTGGCTACTGAAGCGCTTGATGCGGAAATCATGGAGACCCTTAAGGCAATTCGGACGAAGGATCCGCGTGTGTACGACCAGAACGCTACATTCTATAGTCAAGTCGACGAAGACCAACCAGGAACTTCTGAAAAGAAGCAGAAAACCATGACCCTTAAAGATTATCACCGAGAGAACCTACTTAGTGGTGCCAACTTAGCAGAGGAAGATACATCTGAAGCTCCAAAGACCTATGCTCAGGAGCAAGAGGATTTGAAGAATGCAATTGTCAAGGAAATGCATGCGGCTGCCGACAATGAGGATGCATCGGCTGACAAGGAGAGTGACGACGATGAAGACTTCCTTGTTGCCAAGTCAGCCCCCGAGCCCGTATCGGCGCCGAAGAAGGACGTCAAGTTGGACATTGAGACTGCGGACAAAGATCCAGAGACTTTCCTGTCCAACTTTCTGTCAGCTAGGGCATGGATCCCTGCTGGCAGGGCAGACCTTCAGCCTCTTGAGTCTGATGATGAAGATGATGATGCACGGGCAGAGGCATTTGAAGAAGCATACAACTTCCGCTTCGAAGATCCTAGCAAAATCAACGCAACGTTGATTACACACGCTCGTGATGCCACGAACCAGCAGTCGGTTCGCAGAGATGAGAAAAGTGGCAGGAAGAAGCTGAGGGAGGCGGAACGCTTGAAAAAGGAAGAGGAAAAGAAGCAGCGTGAAACAGAAAAGAACCGACTTCGCAAGCTTAAGATGGAAGAGCTTCAAGAGAAAGTCAATCAAATTAAGGAAGTCGCAGGCCTCCGCGCATCCGAGTTCACTGATGAAGAATGGGCCAAGTTCTTGGATGATTCCTGGGACGACCAGAAATGGGAACAAGAGATGCAGAAGCGATTTGGTGAAGACTATTATGCTGGAGAAGGTGATGGTAAAAAGAAACCCAAGAAGCCCACTTGGGATGATGATATCGATATCAAGGATCTTGTACCAGACTTTGACGATGACGACGAGAAGCCTGACCGACAGCAATCCGATGTTGAGATGGATGATGCTGAAGACGCCGAGGGCGATGAGAGCGCAGCCAAGAACAAAAAGAGCAAAGCGCAGGAGAGGCGGGATCAGAAGCGTGAAGCTCGCAAGGATCGACTACGCATTGAAGAGGCAGTGGATCGCAACCTGGATCTGGATATCAACCTCCTTCCCGGTGCAAAGAAGCACCAGGGACATTTCCGCTACCGTGAAACATCTCCAAACAGTTTTGGTCTGACCGCACAAGACATTCTTATGGCTGAGGATACTCAACTCAACGAGTATGCCGGATTGAAGAAACTTGCTTCGTTCCGTGATCCCGAGAAGAAGCGTCGCGATCAAAAGAAATTGGGCAAGAAAGCTCGGCTGAGGCAATGGCGTAAGGATACATTCGGTAACGAAGAGGGTCCAGAGTTTGTTTTCGGTAGTGGGAGAACGGTTGAAGAGAAGGAAGATGCCACTGATGTCGGAAATGTCGATATCCGGGAGGGAGAACCCAAAAGAAAGAAGAGAAAGAGGTCGAAGAAGCACTAATGGCGTCCGATAGCAAGCCTAGCGCTTAATTACTTCTAGCATTGGAGTTCCATCTACATCCGGGACGTTTGATATCTTTCGTTATGTGGAGTTGCATTTGTATTTATCGGGGCTACCAAAAGAATAAATGGGTTTATGAATATGCCGGAAGTAGAAGGTTCACACGTGAGAGACGCATGAGATATATAATTGAACAACAAGGTAGGGATTGACAATGCCTGTACGGAGTACGGAGTAGGGAAGTTGCTAATAGCAGCGCATTTCTATACATCAGGTTCCGATGGACTACGTCCAAAATTTTGTATGTATGCACTATGTACCAAGAGCATTTCCTACCCGGCTGAAGTTGTATAATTTGGCTCTCGACCACCGGATCACCGAGTGTTTGCCAAGCGGTATCCGAAAAGTGGCAATTGGGTAGAATGAAGGATTTTCACGAATCTAGAATCGTAAAAGAAGTGGCAAGTTTTCTTCCCTGACGGAAAGATCCGAATCCTTGGGTCTGGGACTCATACCCTACTTCTTTTGCTTAACCAGTCAATATTATAGCCAGGATGGCGAATATGAAATTGATGCTGTGAGTATTCATAACAAAAGATGGACCCCCATGTTTGGTGGGTCTCCGTTTCAACGGGCGACTGAGAAGTTTTACACTAGCTTTGTTGCCCCGTCATTAAAAGGAGAAAATGATCTAGAGAGCTAAAAAAAAAAAAAAAAGGAAGCCGTGTGGATCCGCATGGAACCGTCCATACTCCGTACTCTGCACCTCTTGACATCGTGTCTTCTTTGGACCGCGAATATTATAGCTAAGAACAATGGTAATGTTTGGACTAGTGTTGATACATAAATGGATCATGATAAAGAACAAATTGACCAAGCACAAGGTTACTATCTCGTATTGACAGGTCTGAAATTCTTTTGGTCAAATTTGTAGGGACACGTATGTATCAATAGTACCTATTAATATCCGAGGTAGTTTGAGGTACAGCACATATGAGAAACCTTGGGAGTGAATAGCTGGAAATGAGGGATTTGGCCATCATCAGCCCTGCAGGCCATGGAGGCTGAGACCAAAAGAGAGCGAAGCTTGAAGAGATGGCGAATAGGAGAAATACAATGAAATTGACTAGTCCGGATTATTATTGAAGATATCAAAGGGCTCTTCGACGGTGTACGAACGCCATGGCAACGATAGCCGGCGGCGCACACGACCGACGTTAGCTTCAGAGTGAATTACGAATTTCATACAGCTATATGGTACGGAACGGCAAAGAGATTTAGTGATCATCTTGAATTTGCCTAGTTCATTTTCCGTATGGCGAATACAAAGTCAAAGTTCAAGGAGTCGACGTCCGTTGCCGATTAAAATTTGATTTGCCATCGGAAACTCGGGACCAAAGCGAAGAAGGGGAACTTCCCCATGTAGGTGTGGGTGAATGAGCGTCTGTTTCTGAGCGGAGAGGCTCCAATTGTTTGTTGGTTCGGTCACGGGGAAATGGGAAAGGGGAGGGAAAATTCGAATATGGAACCTTTTCTGAGGAGGTACAGTATCAGAACGGCCGATTCGGTATGCATCCGAGAAAATCCAACAGCGACGATAGACCTCCATAGACGAAAAATATTACTATTATAGACGTAGTCAGTTTCTTTTTAGAGAAAAGAACCCAATAGTTCTCCATAGCCATCAAAATCAATTCATCTAGTATTTCTTTTTTTCCCCCCATTTTTTCCTCTTTTTTCTTTCTTGTTTTGGGGGTATCTCACTTGGACCAAAACCAGTCGGAATGGTTTCTGGAGCGATCGGGAGATATCGGCTCTGGTTGCCTGGGCCAGCATTAGCGCCGGTTCCAGTTTTCTTTTTTTTTTTTTTTTTCCCTTCCCCTTCCCTGGACTGCCGGTCGCTGCCACTGCGAAATTGGCCAGCGTATCCTAAAGCGGTCTTAGCGTCTCCGCTCGCTTCTTCCCGCTTACAAGAGCCTTCGCTCGCTATTTTTTCTCCCTTTCCCTTCCTTCTTCTCTTCTTTCTTCCATCACTCTCCTTATCCATCTCCTCTCTTGGTTGTTTAGTTTTCATTCTTCACAGCCGCCAAGATGTCCGTTAACCAGGGCGACAAGTCCGTTTTCGGCATGCCCGTAAGTTACTATTACTCCCAGCTGGCGAAAACTTCGGATCACGCGCTTCCTGGTCTCGATGGATCGTATTGCCTCTATAGCATCGAAAGAATCATCGCAAGCATCAGGAAATCGGGATTCAGAAGATTTGACGCGATGGCACGCAATTGATCCAAGGAAATGTTGGCTAACAAGAATTTTCACAACAGGGATTCGTTGTCGACTTCATGAGTATGTGCATCCCGAACATCCCTTGATCGATTGGCCAAAGCCAAATAGACCAATTCCCATCAATGCAGACTTCCTAGATCTGTGCCCATGATTCGACATGCACTAACCAACCTCAACAGTGGGTGGTGTTTCCGCTGCTGTCTCCAAGACCGCTGCCGCCCCCATCGAGCGTATCAAGCTCCTCATCCAGAACCAGGATGAGATGCTTCGCGCCGGTCGTCTCGACCGCAAGTACAACGGTATCATGGACTGCTTCCGTCGTACTGCCGCCTCTGAGGGTGTTGCCTCTCTCTGGCGTGGTAACACTGCCAACGTCATCCGTTACTTCCCCACCCAGGCTCTTAACTTTGCCTTCCGTGACACCTACAAGTCCATGTTCGCCTACAAGAAGGAGCGTGATGGATACGCCAAGTGGATGATGGGTAACCTTGCCTCCGGTGGTGTATGTCTCCCCAGAATTAGCACCTAATAGAAACATCGCTAACAAATTATACCAGGCTGCTGGTGCCACTTCCCTTCTCTTCGTTTACTCTCTTGACTACGCCCGTACCCGTCTTGCCAACGATGCTAAGTCCGCCAAGGGTGGTGGTGATCGTCAGTTCAACGGTCTCGTTGATGTCTACAAGAAGACTCTTGCTTCTGATGGTATTGCCGGTCTCTACCGTGGTTTCGGTCCCTCTGTTCTTGGTATTGTTGTCTACCGTGGTCTGTACTTCGGCATGTACGACTCCATCAAGCCCGTTGTCCTGGTTGGTCCTCTTGAGGGTAACTTCCTTGCTTCCTTCCTTCTCGGCTGGACTGTCACCACTGGTGCTGGTATCGCTTCTTACCCTCTTGACACCGTCCGTCGTCGTATGATGATGACCTCTGGTGAGGCCGTCAAGTACAGCTCTTCCTTCGATGCTTTCCGCCAGATCGTCGCCAAGGAGGGTGTCAAGTCTCTCTTCAAGGGTGCCGGTGCTAACATCCTCCGTGGTGTTGCCGGTGCTGGTGTCCTGTCTATCTACGACCAGGTCCAGCTCATCCTCTTCGGCAAGAAGTTCAAATAGACGATTGATTAACTTCAATTCGTTTCGGGTGTGACGTTAATGGGGAGAGGGCATCTGGCGTAACTACCAGATGCTGAAAATTTAGATATGCGTCAAGGGATTGTGTAATCTTGAGCATAGAGCAGTGTGCTATTTCCTTGTACCAGTTGTACTTTACTGCCTGCAAGTTTATTTTATTTCCTTTTCTTTCCATCTTGCTTCCTTTGCCAGTATGATGCGGAATCAAATAGCCTGTCTTTTTGGTTTACGTGGTCTTGTAAATCTCTCTGAAAACTCTGTAGGGCGGTCAGTGAACAAAGTCACCTGACTAGTTTCACGTGCTATCCCTTTATGATGACGTAGGCCCCAGTGGCTGCAGATAATAATTGCTTTCGAGCTACCCTTGCGACAGCTCCTAGAACATGATTGCTATGAGACCAAAGCATGCTTTTGGTGTCTGACATATCAAACTAGCAGCATCTTCTATCATGGCTTCGTCTCCAAATACACAGGAGGGTAACCTTCAGACCTCATCTTCCCCAACGCCATCTCCAGATCCAACCTCCAAGCAAGACGACCTCGAACCTCCAACCACCTCAGCAACAGCAACAGCACCACCTTACTCGCCAATCTACGCCATGGCCGAACCAGCCAGTATGCCCTCACAACCAGCCCCAGCACCAACCGGCCCCCCGACAGAACCTACACACCCGCCCCCAGAACCAGCTACTACCACCACTACCACAACGACAGCAACGACTACTAATACCTCACCACCACCACCCCAACCTGGCGCTCAACCACATCCTCCTCCACCAGAAACCCAAGGACCAAAACAACCATCTCTGTCAAATCCTCCACCCCAAAAACCAGCCGATATCCCCCAACCGCAACCACAAGCACCGTTCGCGGCAAGTACCCAAACTAACCCTACTGCCACTACTTCTCCTACTACTCTTACTGCTACTACATCCACTTCTCCCTCAACTACTGCCTCCAACTCAAATCCCAGATCCGGGTACAGCTACAGCTACTCTCCATCGTCGTTAACACAACGACATCCCCATCCGCAGTCTCAAACGCAAGCCGCAGTCCCGAATTCGACATCCACGCCCTACGCATCCCTCTATCAGCCGCCAACGAGTACAGTAAATACATCTCTCTCGGGGAATCCATCCCAGTTACCGCTGCATTATACATCTGCGAGCACGGAAATAGAGACCGGTGAATCGGGATTTCTGGACAATGCCAAGGCGTGGTTCTGGAGCGCGGGGAATAAGTTGGCGGAGGTTGAAGCTGAGGTTTGGAGGAGGATTAATGAAGCTCATGATAAGTAGATTCGTACGGTGATTTTACTTTGTTGGGGGTTTCGATTGGGCTGGGTTTCTTTTTCGGTTCATGTTGTATGATGGATGCTTTAGAGCGGGTTGGAATGGTGATGTTGCGTTAATGGGATTGGCTGGTATCAGTTGTATATTTTATAGGTTTTACTGCTTTAGTGTATTCTATGCTTTGAAATTATTGGTGGTTCTATCAGCATGTTCTAAAAATGCATTGGTTATCGATAGCACTAAATTGTTAAGGAGCAGGAATTATAGGGTGGCCAATAATACAGGGCTACCATGCAGAGCAAAGCTCATTCTCTTATCGGATGGGCCTAATCTCATTCTTGGAAGAAATATGAGTATGTAAGCTTCTATTATATGACTTGTTGCCGTTGAAGGCAAATTTTGATTAGTTCTATATAGTATTTCCACCACCGCAGATCTTGTCTCCGGTTGTGAATCTTGCCATCAATAATTTCTGTGCCGGCCAAAAACCATATGGACAATAATCAAGATGATACAGCTCTCGGTATGATATAATGCAAATCAGAGTAGAGATGACTGCCCTAACATCCGGGCATATGCAATGAGGAGTACAGGGTAGCAGGATATATATCCAAGTCGCTGCAGAACCCACAATTAAAAAAAGAAAGGAAAGGTGGAAAATAGAAAATAAAAAAGAAAGACAGCCGCGAAGGCATAATGCAATAATTTGCAGCAGCCTCAGCTGCGAAAGGAAATACCATGTGAACGCCAGTTCAATACCAAGCCCCAATGCATCATAGCCAGCACCTCGAACCAGTCGGGTCAGCTGGCACATCCCTTTCAAGGGTAAGTCGTAGAACGTAAAAAGAACAAAGAAAAAACGTATGCTAGAGCTAAGGACCGGCCATGAAGCTCCATAATATAAAACGCAATGGGCATAATCTGAACCGGGTCTTTCGTCCAGAATATAACATTACATAGACCCAAGACGCAAAAGCGCCTCCACTGCAGCACGCTCCTCGGTATTTCCTACCATGCCATCTGGAAGGGAGAAACCAAGTTGTTGAATAGGAGGCTTGCGCGGCGCAGACTTTGCTAAAGAGGATGATGCAGGCCCACCGCCTCGGAGTTGTGGCGACGGATGGAGTCCGTTGACGAAACCGCCCCCGCCGTTCAAGGACCGCGCACGAAGCGCTGCAGCACCTATCTGTGCCCAATCCTCTTCGTCGGTGACATCTTCTTCGCCCCAGTCCTCATCCTGAATCTCGTCATCTGGAGCCTCGGAAGATGAACAGTACTCTTGTTCATTCCCATCGAGTGACATCTTGTCCGCCTCATGCTCTGATATATGCCCGGCATAATCCATTTCCGTAAATGAGAAGACAGCTGAATCACCAGTCACACTGGACCCGTAAGGCTGCAGACTGCCTCTCTTCCCAGGAATCTGTATCCCGCGCTGTGAGAATGAGTTAGAGAAGCTAGAAGGGGGCGACAAGTTCTGATGCTGCGCATCCCTCGAGGGTTCGCCACGACGTCGTGCATCCCAACGACCCCATCCGACTTTCTCAAAGATAACATCATTTGCAGGACCGCCACGTTTCTCATCATTTCCCCGACCTTCTAATGCCGCAACGACTAGTCGTCGTGCTTTAGCGGGAGGAATTCGGGAAAATCCTGGCACTGATGTCGTCAGGTAGCCCATGACATGGCGGATAGCGAGAGGTCCGTGCTGGAGCATGATCTCCGGTAGGTGATACTTTGCTAGCATACCGGGGGTGATTGCCCCAGCGCTGTCAAGATCACCAACACTCTGATGGTGCTGGTTCTGACTGTCTGCATCGGCGTCACCCAAGTCGATATCGGAATCAACGTGAGATGTGGCAAAAGGAGGAGACGTGGGATGTCTCACGTCCTGGCCCTTGAAGGCCTGGGGAGGAAGCGTCGGCGAGATAGAGTTAGGGGGAGTCGGTAACATGGTATGACCTGAACGAGAAGGATCGCGGCCACCTGAAGTGAAAGCAGAACGAGGTTTGGGAATATCCATAGAGGCTGTCTTGCCAGCAAGCGCCATTGCAATGCTAGAGGTAGTCGTCTGAGCAGCCATGTTGGGAGAAGGAAGAAATTATTATTTAGTTGGTTGTTGTGGTGGCTAATCTGTAATCACATGAGTCAGAACAATCCACCAACCGGAAGGCACGACCTGAAGTGTGGAAGGGGTGGTGACTGGGTACCTAAAGAGTGGTTGTGCTTATGTATGTACAGACAGAACCATGGACAAGTAAAGGACCAAAAATTGTTGGAAACAAAGAACCCCGAGGGAACTTTTTGAAAATAGGGAGAAAAAAGGAGACTGCTACTTACCGCACACTGGCTAAAGACTGACCGCAGAAACTGAGATGCAGCAACGATATGATACGTCAGGGCAGATGCGATGCGACGCGCTAGTTCAGATAGTCTTCTTTAAAGGCACGCGACCGTCAGAACCGTAGAGCTTAGGAACGAAGTAGATTATCGATAAGATGAACCGATTGTAATCCTTGACTGTGCTTTGTTTCAAGAGAGGAGAGAGAGAGAGAGAGAGAGAAGACAGCTTTGATGAAAGGAGAAGCGAGAGGAGGAAGAGGAGGGGGAAAGTAAGGAGCAAAGCCCGTCAGGAATAATAGTACGAATAATAATAGCAGTCGCGGATGGAATGTCAAGTCAGGCGGCCACAAAGTTGATTGCCGGATGATCAGCAGGCAAAGAAGGTACGGTATGAGTAATACCAGGGACTCCGGATCCTTACTCCTTTTATGGGGAGAGTTACGGAGTACTAAAATGAAAGTACGGAGTACATGGATTCGATGTACATATATTTGTAGGGCCAGTGCGACCTTCTTATCTCTCCTTTTCCCTTATAGTTCCCATACTATGGTGGTAATCATGAATACATGGTCGCGTACGAACAGAAACCGTCTATCGCCTCGCGTGGGCCTGTTCATTGGCTGACACTCCTCGGGCCCGCTTCAGACAGCGCCGGGACCTTCCGGAGCGATCCAGACCTTCTCTGGAGTACCGTCCCTTCGGTATCGTAATTTACGCACTGTAACTAGCTTATCTCTGCCTCCTTTCCTTTTTCCCATACTACTCCGAGTGATTGTCCTCGCACAGATACACGCACACACACACACAAATGATGGAATAATCCTAACGACTGAAATTCAATTTATCAGGTACTCTTCATGCAAAGTACCTAGTACATATCAGACATGTTCCATATACTCCAAATACAATTAATCCACCTATGTCATGATAATAACTCCTACTCCGTCCCCGCTCCACTTCCAAGATTTACCGTCAAACAAACAAAAAAAAAAAAAAAATAAGTAACGCATTCTAAAGCACGATGATGTCGTAGTGTACAAGCCTCTATACAAGATTTCCAGTGTCCTTGGAACGCCGAAGATATTCCACTCGATTCTACCCCTCGGGTACCGGATCGACGAGCATATCAAGATGCATGCCTCGTGCTCGTGCGCGAAGTTTGGTTGCATGAGGAAAGCAGAGCGGAAACCCTATTCTATTCGCGGTACGCGATAACTTTCCCTGATTGTCACACGTGGGCGTTCAACACCACCTCATATCTGAATGCGTTGAATGGTTCCCCTCCCCCCTCTCTGCAGTGACAAGATCGTGGGGTGTGCATGCAACGAATGTGATCTAAGAATCTCCTCTGATTTGCTCCGTTGACCAGCTGAGAAGTAAAAACTTCCTCCGGTTGCATAATGCTAGAAACCTTGTCTATCCAGATACTACAACCTAAGAGGTGAGAGGGTTTTTAATCTCATCTATTTGATAGATGTATGGGCGAATGCATGGATCTCTTTCACCGGTAAAATATGGGTGTGGATGTATCGCGACTCTCATTCTAGTAATTACAATCTGCCAGTGCCCGGATGCAATTTCCAGGATCTACTGCGCCATGGAAGTGGGGTCTGAAGTCCAAGCATCTCAGCTTATGTCGTCAGCCCTTTACTCCGTGAGGGTACGATAGCCGACAATCTCCGCGGTAATGGGTACTTCCCCTCATGTCTCAAGGGGCTTGAGGGATTTAGATGCCATTAGGTATTCACTCATTTAGCCCTGATTACGGAGCACGTATCTGTGCTCGGTAGACCAGTGCATATTCAGGATAAAACGTCAGCGAATTTGTAAATCATGAAAGTGTGGGGGTGGGGTGTTGGTGGGGGGGGAGCGTATGCACTTTAGGGCTAATTTACTATTCCCTGATTTGTTAACAATCAGGCACAGTGGCTAGACCATTGTACCCTGCAGCGATTTTAACCCTCAGGGGTAAATGTTTCCTACAGTGTGTTCATCTAAATCAAAAGTCCCTCTAGGAATCATGGCCCGATTATTGTTGGACCAGGTGGTAAACCCTCGGAGCCCGGAACCAGACGAGGGTCACGGATAGAACCTAGGGCAGCAAAACTAGCCATTAAATAAATACATGGAGTACACTGGGCGCCAAGTGAATTTACGCAACAGGTTTCAGTCGAAATCCAGCCCGCGTTATTCTCTTTGTGTCCGAGACATTTCCGTTTCATCGGAGAATCAGAGACTCTCGGTGGACGGCAAAATATTGAACACCCCAAGACCTTAGTCAATTGATCAAGGCGGGTGGCTTCAAATGCTTAGTGATCTGCTCGTTATGTATATAACTTCTTGGGAACATCAACTAGGGGAGTAAGGCGTTGAAAGCCCATTATCTATAGTACATATAGAAAGATCGATACGATGCCAGTCTCGGAAATTTACGTGGATTGAGGACAAGGAGAGTAAACATTCTTTGTACTCCAGTCTGATGTTTCTCTACCCAAGGTGAGCATCGAATACTAGCCTTTGCCTTGGTGGCGTAAGGCTGACCATCGTTTTGCAGATATCTTCAGCGGTGCCACAATTTTCTTTCAAGAGCATGCTGCGCGCTCATATGAGCCCAGGGTAAGGCTTGTATTACTAGCACATTATATATCCTGTCTTCTTCGCAATCGGATGGACGGAGCCTAAGGAGACATTGCAGAATGGTTGAAAGCATCTGATTGAATAATACCTATTCTTGACTTGTGTATTACTAGTTGTCGGCTAATGGTTGTCTCCTTGCATAATTGAAAAGGCGTACGAGGAAGTAAGCCTTCCCTACTCCGTGGGTAGAGTTGGAAATTGTGTTTTCTGCTCAATACCTTGGGCTCTATGCCAGTATCCCTGCGATACGAGCCTTTCACTGTTTCGTTACAGATATATATCTCCGACAGACCGGAAGTATGGAGATTAACACATTCCTGTCTATGACTTTTTGTCCCTTGCAGATATCGCACAGCTTCCGATGAGACACATTCTTGAATCATCTAAGCCAAGATTCTTGAACCACTAGTATTTTCTGTTAGACTATCACTTGGAGATAGAAATCTGGCATCGCGAAAATAGTGTCTACAATCACTTCCATTCATTTGATGAAATCTACACAAGCCGTACTTGAGTTTTCACTATTATCAAGCATAAGTTAAGATTCTACTACTATGCCCGCTGGATTACAGGATTATGAACTTCGGGTTTTAAAAAAGTCTCAACATCTGAGCAATCGCAGCCTCTTGTTTGCACACAGTGGTTGTCGAGAGTATGCAGGCATACAGTGATTTGTGCCTGAAATACCTGAAGTGCCTGACGCTTACCTCAGCACCACTAACTTATCCTATCGGCATCCGATCTTATCGCCTCACATCCGAAAGGAAATGCGCCAGACCCGCCGCATCTGTCGGATAACAACCTTCTTTGCGGGGTTGGTCTTGATTTACACAATGACCTCTAAGTCCTTCTTATTATTATTTGCCATCAATTGGCAAAGAGGCCCACTACACCTCCTACAGGTGCCGATCCGCCACACATACAGACATCGGACGCTTCCTCGGAGTTGACCCGGAGAACACCATAACCGTTGAAGTACCCTTCTATCTTCCGAAGAAAAATATAGAGCTCAGTCACTTATATAGCTTTCTCCACACCTCTTGTCGTGAATTGATCATAACTCTTTGCAAACAAAGTCCTCTCTATATCCATCCTTTTTTATCCCGTGTAGATATCCTTTTGCGAACGCCTTCACGTGAACCATCGGCAAACCAGACATGGGGAGTGTGTATTCACCTGTCCGTGAGACGGGGCGTATCTTTTCCTACCTCTGTGATCAATCCGAGCGTCTCAATCTTCCTTCGGAGGTAGTGGAAAGCAAGAATGCGGTATCTTTCGACTCTTCTCATGATGAGGTTTACTATCCCATTCCTTTCAAAGAGACAGAAACTCTGGCTGCCTTGAAAGGTGTCGAAGGATCCGTGGCAGCCGCAATTGCGAACCTGCGCTATGGATCTCAAAAGCGCGTTGTGAAGGTTAACCTTGAGCGAGCTACAGCTTTTGGTTGCCAGGCATACATGGCAAAAGTGGACGGACTGTCTAAGCTGGACCCGGAGGTCAAAAAGAGGTTGAAAGGTGGGAAGCTCTATCTCTCTGTAGAATTGTTAGCTGACTAGCTTAGATACCGATTTGCTTGCGGCACAGTCTAATGGTTACCGTCGGATGTCTGCAAATCTGTACAAAACTAAGAACGAGGGTGAATACTTCCATATCCATGGCTCCCTCGAGGCCACGACGACGCTGAATATGATTGGATTGGATGGTCACCGTCCGGATCTGATGGACTACGAAGAGATTATCAAAGTCATTGAGAGCCACGTGCAGAAATACACAGCCGCAGAGTTAGAAGAGATGAATAAGGAGAGAAAGCAAGCTGGTGTGACAGCATTTAAATACGAAGACTTTATCAAAACCCCTCACGTATGTGGCACTGTCTGTCATATTGCTTTTTATGCACCACTGAAACTGACCATGTGCCTGATTAGGGTGAACTTAACGTCCAACAACCCCCATGGAAGGTGTCCCGCCTTAAGGGTGACCTGCCGCCCACACCCTTTCCCACCAGTCGCCCGGGGAGCAAGAAGATTCTTGAAGGAATTAAAGTCTTGGAGCTCTGCCGCATCATTGCCGGCCCCACTGTTGCACGCATCTTGACCGAGTACGGAGCAGATGTTTTGAAGATCACCAGTCCGAGCCTCTCTGATGTGCCATTCTTCCAAGTGGATGGTAACATGGGCAAGCACGCTGCGGATTTGGACCTGAAAGCGGAAGAAGGACGGCGCCAGTTTGAAGAGCTTTTGGCTGATGCAGATGTGGTTGTGGACGGATACCGCCCAGGGGCCATTGAAAAACTGGGCTATGGCCCTGAAGCTCTCTCCTCACTGGCAGAGAAACGCGGAAAGGGAATCGTGTACGTGAACGAGAATTGCTTCGGGTATGAGGGAGAATGGGCCGGCCGCGCAGGCTGGCAACAGATTGCGGACTGCGTAAGTAAACTCAGAATCATAGATAAATGTGGAAATGCTTACATAGACTGCAGGTGACCGGTGTTGCCTGGGCACAAGGACAATTCATGGGACTCTCGAACCCCGTGGTTCCCCCCTTCCCTATTTCAGACTATGGCACTGGTTGCATGGGTGCCATTGCAGCATTGACTGGACTCTATCACAGAGCGAAAACTGGCGGCTCCTACCATGGGAAAGCGTCCCTGATGCACTACGATCTACTGCTCTTCGCTGTAGGAAAATACTCCGAGGAGGTACAGGAGAAAATGCGAGCTGCGCAGCCCCCAGAATTCTTCAAACTGAGACACTGTGACAGCGTGGATCGCATCTCTTCGACTGTTCTGAAGATCATGCAGGCCCGGTTCCCTCATCTCTATGTGGCCGCCGATAGTGCCTCGGGACAAGAGGCGCTCACAGAGAAATGGTACTCCAAGGCTTACAGCGCGGATATTGAGGTTGTCCGACCAATCTGTGAAATTGATGGTGTCGAGAACAAATTTGAGAGGGCTTCCCGGCCCAACGGAACCGACCGGGCCAGCTGGGAGGATTTCAGAGAGGTCGAAGAAGATCACAAGAAGGCTTAATTGTTCCAGACTGTATATACAACTGTATAAATCATGAATACCACAACACCATCACTATGCTCCATCATCTCTAAGCGAGAGTACAAATAAACTAATAATAAAAGTAGTTACACCCGAACCACACCTCCAAAGCCCAAACCGCAAACCCAAAACCACAGCCCCCGACCCTAAAAAAAAAAAAAAAAAAAAAGGAGGGAGATTATAAAAACCCCATCGGATATCAATCGGAAAACCCCAAACCCATCGGCCCGAAACACCTCCCCAGCGAAACTGACATCACCAAATAAAGCATACAGTATATACCCCTCGTCTCGTAGCGCAATAAAAACGATCTAGATAAACTCCCCCATTCCCAATAACGTTACACCCCAATACCCTCTAACTAACCACCCACCAAACAAGAAAAGAGAAGAAAGAGCAGTCAACCAAAATGTCCTACAACCTCACCTCCAACCCAACCCTCACCCCACCCAACGGCGACTCCATGATAACCTTCATGGATTCGTTCTACGCAACGAGCGACACTGAATCCCTCCACGAGAAATATGTCGAGAGTTTTACCCCCGATGCAACGCTAATCATGGGTTCGAAGGTCGCGAATGGGGAGAAAGGTTAGTCTCTCTCCTTCGTTTTCCTCACTTACTCTTTTCTTTCCTTTTGTTTCCGTCTTGATCCCGACAAGTCCTTGTCTATGTGAATCTAGAATGGACGGAGATGGGGTGAAGTTCTGATGGGTGCATTGAGCTGACGTATATGTATTTCCGTGAAAAAAGAAATCCTCAATCTCCGACATGGTCTCTGGACGCATGTGAAGTCCAGGAAGCATTTCCCGAAGAAGGTTTATTTCGGCGGTGAGCGGGAGTTGATGCTCTATGGGACGGTTAGGTATGTGCTCAAGGCGGATCCGGAGAATGAGGTTGAGGTGCCGTGGGCTGGACGGGTGGTTTTTCATGAGAAGGAGTTGAAGATGCGGTTTTATCAGGTTTATTTGGTGAGTTCTTATCTACTATTTTTGTTTTGGTCTTGAGTTTTTGCGGTTCAGGGGACTGACGTTTTGGGTACTGTAGGATCCTACGGCGCAGTCGGGGAAGAAATAATGTGTAGATATAAGATAGAGGAGGCTTGATTGATACAATTGTACATACATTCTACGGTTTTAACTTACACTCCCGTATGCAAGGCTTGAATCTGTCATGTTGATATCATACGTGCTCTATATTTCAGGCCTGGGGAGAGACAGGAGATGCCGTCGGCGGTCGGATCAGGGCGAGGCGATATGTCGATTAGACATAGAAAGGAGAGAGATGGATGTCTTTGGGTAGTCAAGGTTGGTGAATTCTCCGTAGTAGGCCCCCGAGTCATCAGGAAATTGAACATTGTAATATGCAACAATAAAGAAACTTCATTCCTCTCCCTGAGTCCATAGCCATCAATCCCACTCGATCCATGCCGACGAAGCGTACTCGACCGTTTTTCACCCGATTTTTCTCCCGGAAGTTTAGAATCCAGAGGGAAAAAGTAAGGAAAAAAGAGGCAACGTGGAACACATCAGGACTTTTTCATTATTTTAATCCGAGGCTAATTTACTCGTCGTCCTCCTCTTCCTCGTCAACGGTGGTCTTGGCGATACGGTCAAGATCACGCTGGCCGGACTGGGTAATGCGACGGCCACCCTTGTCCTCGTCGTACTCGAGGACACCGATCTTCTCAAGGGACTGGATGACCTTGCGGTCGACGGAGCCGGAGGCATCGACGTGGTGGTTGGGGCGGGAGCCACGGTTCTTGACGGAGCCGTGGACCTTGCGGAGGCGGCCAACACCAACGGTCTTGCGGAGGTAGATGTGACGAGCGACGGCAGCGGCACGGATGTAGTACCTAGTAATTGTCAGATGTGTCGGCAGCGCAAAGAACGACATTGTTGGTTCAGTCGTACCAGTCAGCGTTCTGGGGAGGGAGCTCGTTGGAGCAAGAGGTCTTGACAGTATCAACCCATCCTGCACAAACTATCAGTTTCCGATCGATAATAAGACAAGTTCAGTTGGGGAGATTACGCACCAGGGATGGGGAGCTTTCCCTGACGCTTCAAGAACGCAGAGTAAGCAGAGATGAACTTCTGCGCCTGTAATCCAAAAATTCGTCAGTATACGTCTTTTGATTGACCCGGCCTTGCAATTTAGGTTCCTGAAGATCCTCTGGCAAAATTCCGGTATCTGATAATCGCATTTCGATGCGTCCATCGCGGTGTTGTATATCCTATGCATCCCAGTCGCAGATCCCATCAATCGATGCTTCGCGATCCGATTGAGGCATATCGATGTCGTCCACGTAAACCAGTGCCCACAATAATCCAGCACGTCCAGAACATCCCAAGATTTCTGCTCCTCACTCCCTGCCCTGCAATGTTGGTCCCTCGTCCGTTTCCCCCTCTTCCAGATACCGGTGCCATATCGACTTCAGGAGCATATAGGTATAGGTGCAGGGGGGACAGGACAACTTACGTCCACATCGCGAACGGTGACACCACCCATTTTTGCGACTTTGAACCTCGAGCGGGAATCGAAGGTGTACTGAAAAGGGGACGAGGTGAGAGGATGGGTCGTTGTCGTCGTTGGAGAGTCGGTCGGTCAGATCAAACCTCGAAATTTCGGACGGACAATCACGCGGTTTCTCGTTGTGGGTTTGTGGGTGACTAAGCTATGTCGGTCCGTATATGGACTAGCGTAACCCTAAACATTTCTGCCTCAGGTACCACAGTCGAAATACAAATGACGGCTCCGAACGGCCTTAAACGGGAATGGTTAAACTTACCTAGTATCCGACTAGCCCGGGAGTTAGCCTTAAACTACTAGGAAGTTAGTTTGATCGTGCAGGAAAAGATGGGGGGAGCTAGTGTTCCTTCCAAGTGCACCATTTGATACGTAGCGACCTTTTAAGGACATTCGCACAGTAATAAGGACATAACCATAGTAGACAAGAATTAGATTTGTTATTTATCACTGGCTACTGTACAGTCTATCAAAGAGGTACTAATTGTCATAACTCATCATTACACCATCCCAAGCCATGATCCCAAGCCGAACGCCACATAGTCCCGAAAACGAAACGCAAAGAGGATACTAATAGAAGAAGAGAAGAATGACAAGAGCAAACGCAACAAGCAGAAGGACGAGGACACCAAATCCCATCTGTCTTTCTACAGAGTCGGCGCTCTCTTAAGCCCAACACAATATCGCACGAACAATGTATCAATAAAATGTCCATGACGGATGCCTGGTGGACGGCGTCTTTCAAATTCGTCAATTGCTTCCTGGACGGTGTACCCACAACGTTCAATCAGGTAGCTGACAATCAAGAAACCGGTTCGATTGTATCCGTAATGACAGTGAACCCCAACTACCGGGCGTGGAGTCTGGCAACCGCCAGACTTCACCACCTTCTCTGTAATCTCGTTCTGAAGTCTATCGACCAAGGCAATAAAATCTCGTGTCTCATCTGGTGTTGGTGGGATCTTTGACACGGTAGGGTGCTTGTGGTAATGGATGCCTCCCTTTTCCAGAGAGGCTGGATTGTACACCGGGTTTTCGTAGCTAATATCGATAACTGCATAGATCCGGCCACTATATGCTTGTGAGAATAGTACAGGATTATGCTCCTCGTCAACCTCGCGCAACATTTTCAGCGCGACGAATGTTTCAGAGATGCGTTCTGAAACAGGTGTGACTTTTTTCCACTTGGCTAGGTTCTTCACGTCCCATTTGCCCGACGTATTAAGATATTGCAACTGCCATCCGAGACTCAGCCGATTATCAACATGCTGTTGAAGGAAGTCTTGGATGATTCCAGCTAAAGTGCGATATGTCGCACGATCGTAAAGAAGAGCGTGAGAAGCCGGAGCTGGGAGGATAACTGTTTTGACAGAGCGTCTAGCTTGAAGTGGCTTCTCTGAAGTATTCTCTATCTCCTTCTCATTCACTTGAGGCTCAACACCAAACTCTGCGTCGTGCGCTAAGCGGCTGTAGGGGGCTGAAGCTTGGTCATTGACTTTGGAAGCATCCGGAATGATGTTACTACCGTTGCTGCTTTCTTCGATTTTTGAGTCTTTGCCCCCGAAGAATTTGACAATTTTTTGCAATTCCGCAGGCTTCGTTACTGTGTCAGACTCGCCAGCTACAAGCAAGGTTGGCGTCTGTACTCCTGCCCAGATCGTCTCCCCTGGAATCCCTCCTACAGGGGTTTCATCGACACCGTCATATGTGGGAAGAGTACCCCAAGCCATGCGTCTCCACACAGGTGTCTTGCTCTGTTTGTTGTACCGTACTTGGAGTTCTCTTGTATCGGGATCAGCATCTGCGCCGACGAGACGATTGACACTGGCGCTCTTCAGACCGCCTCGTCGATCCCAGTATCGCCAAAGGTCAAAGATCGGACCCGGAATGTGGAGGAGGCGGCGGAAAGACGTAATTTCTTTGGAAGATGGGGGCGACGCGCGGGGACAGATAGCGATGAGTCCGAGAATATGCTTTTTCAAGTTGGGCCCTACAGGAGAGGTCGCGGACGTCAACATCGCTGAAAGGGAACAGCCCAAACTGTGAGCGATCAAGACCACCCCCTGGCCGGCATCTTTATCACGATGCTCTTCAATAGCAGTCGCAAGCAGTTCTGCGAGCGCTTCGACCTTATATGCGTTCCAAGAAGCAGGCTCGAACCTCGACAATCCGCAGCCGGGCAGATCTATTCCGAAGCACGGCCCGACGTTGGACAAGCTCGTCAGCAGATGATTGAATTGGGCTAGTGATCCACCCAAGCCATGTACAAAGACTAGCAATGGGATTGGAGATGGTTTTATCGGCAACTTGTCCTTCTGTGGATGCGGCTTGTAAAATGTTCTTATGGACGGATATGTTGCGACGGATGTAGTGTAGGAGATATATGTTGAATGTTTTTTGAGTAGGCCCGGATCTGTGGTTTGCGCTACTTGGCCGTCAGCAATAATTGGCAGCAGGGTAGGGTTAGGGGTGTGCAGACCATCGTCTGGCTGCTCACGGCGTTGAGGCTCCGTCTTCTCTGTAGAGAAGGCGCTGTCTGTGCCATGTCGCAACGATCCACTGCTATCATAACCTTCGTCTTCGGACGAGGTAAAAGTTCCAGAAGACGGTTTGGAGGCATTTCGACGAGCTGCCCGGCGACAACGCTTGTTCCCCGAAGTCCGTCCAGAGCTCTTGCGCCTCAGAATGACGGATAAGAACCCACAACCGGCCATGACGATAAAGCAGGTACTCAGCAATAAGGCTTTCGGTGAACTCAATAGTCCATCACGATCGAGGTTTTGGGAAAGGGGAATGAAAGAAAGCAAAGCACTTGGGTTGGTGAAAATAGAGTAGATAGAGTCCCAGAAGCGTATGACAGCACTGATATCCGAAACGACTAGACGGGAAGTCGTAGGGAGCGTTGGCGAATCAGTTGGCCCCATTGCGACAAGTCTTTTAACTTATAACGATGCCGATCTGACCCAGTTTGAACAGCTCCCCCTTTCCGGACAACGTATTCATTCATTCACGGTTTACCACGCCACAATGTCTAGCACCAAACAGCTTACCCGGCCGATCCTTGTGCGATTACGGGGGATGCGTTCTGGAATGCACTTCGAAACCTATACACGAGATGGAACGGCGGAACCTCTTTGGTGGGTAGACCTGGGTTTAGCGCAAAAGTGAGGCAAGTAAGCGGGTCAGTCGAAGCAATTCACCGTCTCAGGTGGTGAGACGAATCGAAATTACGGATTGGATCTCTCAGAAGATCCCTTTGAGGTAAGGGAGAGGCCGCGACCCGGCGTTCTTAGTTTGTATCTAGAGTGCGCCCGCCGAGAGTAATCGGACCAATAGATGATAAGCATGCAACACGTTGGTCTTCAGTCTATCTTTGGGCGCTCCGGGGAAATCTGGGAGATCCACAGTTTGAGGCAAAGCCAAGAAAGGAGCGACTATTGATTCTCTGAGAAGCTCCCAATGACGAGTTGACTCTATTCCAGGAGGCGTACAAGACAGTAGGCCCAGATACAGGCCACACGAAATAATGGGATGTTCCAGGAGACGAGGGGAAACGTGGGATATATGCTACGGCCATTGGAAGAATGGTCAGCTAGAACCAAGGTTACTTGCAAAGAATTCGCACCACGTTTAAAGGCAGGACGAGCGGGTACTTTGTGCGACAAACAACATAGCGTCTTACCTTGAAGGGATCAATGTGAAAAGGGTCCGGCCCTGTGAGATGTCGCAACTCCTGGTCACTTGTCAGTGGTCAAAATAAATGCGACTCCTTGCTGAGGAAGTGACGATGTTTAGCTCTAGCTTGTTTGTTGGAGCGAAAAATACATCGTCGGCCTGTCACAGGCTCGGAAGCAGCACCGTGGAGGATCGGCGAGGATGAGTCATCCACCATTGCCCACTCATGGCGTCAGCCTGCATCTCGTGGCTGCACTGACTCAGCAGGGACGTCATCGATCATGTAACATTGGAATGCCTGAGGTACTGTCTATCGAGTATGCTGTCCTCTCTCCCTAAAAATACTAGGACATATCCTCTGTAGGGTAAGTATCAAAATGAATCGAGTTTGTTATCTTACTACTCTTCTGTTTGTAGCGGATGTCAAGTTACACATATTACATTGATTCTCTATTCTTTTTTGCCATTCGGTCCACGGTGTATATAGGACACCCTGGAACAGGCGTTCCCACCAGCTCCTATTGGAGGTTGTACTGTGTATACCCCTGCGGTTGACGATATATACAGGCCAAACAGGTATTTGGGGACATGAGTCTATGAAGAGTTAGAACCAGGAGTTGTGTTTCCTATATTCAGCTTAGCCATATTCAGCACGCAGTTTGGCCCTGGCATCTTAACCGTAAGTCGATTTCTGTCATGGATTCGGCCCTCCCTACGGAGCACGGGTCCGTTTGACACATAATTATTGACCATGATGACATGGCCAGCTCATAAAGCTGTCGTATAAAATTTTATTCATAAATTATTACCATGTACCGAAAATATCCTAAAAAAGGTCCGTCATTGCGCCATGGGAAGCGTCTCCAACCAGTCGGGCATACTTGGCCAGCACACCCCGTGTAACGTGCGGTGTGGGAGGCTGCCACTCTCTCAGCCGTTGCTGGATTTCTTCATCCGAGACATCCATGCTAATTTCATTGGTTTCCGCATTGATTGTGACCACGTCCCCATCGCGGACAACAGCGATTGGTCCTCCTACCGCGGCTTCGGGTACAATGTGACCTACGATGAACCCATGGCTTGCCCCTGAGTATCTTCCATCAGTGATCAGTGCCACGTTGGTAAGCTTGGCTCCCATCAATGCCGCGCTGGCCTTGAGCTGCTCCGGCATACCCGGTCCGCCCTTGGGGCCCTCATAACGGACGATGATCACTAGGTTCTCATCTCGAGGTATTTTACCCTGGTTGAGCGCATCATTAAGCTGATACTCCTTATCAAACACTCGTGCCTTTCCTGTAAATTTAGTGCCCTCCTTGCCGGTGATCTTGGCCACGGCGCCTCCGGGGGCTAGGTTTCCACGGAGAATCTGAAGGTGGCCAGTTGCCTTAATAGGGTTGTCTAAAGGACGAATAATAACCTGATCGTCCGGCAATGATGGGAATGATGCGACATTCTCGGCCAGAGTCTTTCCGGTAACCGTTGGAATATCGCCATCAAGCAAACCCCCTGCAATCAACAGCTTCTGAACAGACGGGACGCCTCCAATATCATACAAGTCCGCCATGTAGTATTTTCCACTGGGGGAAAGGTCAGCAATGAATGGAATCTTGTTACTGACCCTCTGAATATCATCCAGAGTGAGTTCCACGCCAGCTGTCCGAGCCATGGCAAGGAAGTGGAGCACACCGTTGGTGCTTCCTCCAAGAGCCATTGTCATGACGAGGGCATTTTCGAAGGACCGCTTAGTCAAAAGATCACGCGGTCTTATATCCTTTTCCATGCAAACTTTAATCGCTTCCGCCACCTTGACGCACTCTCGCATTTTTGATGGAGATGTAGCGGGGGTGGAAGAGGAGCCAGGCAAAGACAGACCCATTGACTCGATGGCTGTGGCCATTGTGTTCGCAGTGAACATGCCCCCACAAGCGCCCGCGCTGGGACAGGCATGTCTCTCAAGATCATCCATGATCTCATCCTTGGTCTTGCTGGTGTCTCCACCATCGTCCGGTTGGCGCAAAGTATCATATGAATAAGCCCCAGCGGCTTCGAAGCAACTCGAAACGTTGATTGGCTTTCGTAGGAGGTTGGAATACCCAATCTGAATAGTTCCGCCGTAGATCATGATGGAGGGCCGGTTATGCCTGGCCATACCCATCACCACTCCAGGCATGTTTTTGTCGCATCCGGGGATGGCAATGCAGGCATCATGGTACTGAGCGCAAGTTACGGTCTCGACGCTATCCGCAATTATCTCACGCGTTTGGAGAGAAAACCTCATGCCTGTTGTACCGTTAGGTATGTCTCCGGTGGAACTTGCAAGTAGTTCTCCAAGTCACTGACCTTCACTGCCCATGGTGATGGCATCTGAAACGCCAATGGTGTTATATTGCCAACCAATCATGCCCTGACCCTCGACGGACTTCTTCACCGTCTTGCCCATATCCAGCAGGTGCATGTTACACGGATTTCCTTCCCACCACACGGATGCAATTCCTACCTGAGGACTCTTTGCCATAGCGTTTTGGTCGGGAACGCCTGCAGCATAGAGCATTGCCTATTATAAATGGAAATTGCTGTCAGCACGATCAGGGTCAAACACCGGTTGGCGGAGTTTCCAAGTTAAACTACCTACCTTAGCCCCAGGGAAGTCATGGCCTCTAGTGATGGTTGAAGAGTAGCGATTCAGCGCAGGTGTTCCATCCTCATGCTTTGCGCCCTCTGGAAGACAGGGGAATTCGATATATTTCGCTTCTCCAAAGGTTGATGAGACGGCGGGTTTGGAGGGATCCATGGCGAACGCTGAATAGTTCGAATGAAAAATGCCGTTGGATGCTTCAGGACAGTCAAATGACCCTATATCTTAGGTCGACGATAGAGAGGGCTAATACAGCTTTATAAAATATAAAGACGATAGAGCGATGGTGCGGTGGAAGTGAGCCCCTCATCTCCCGGTAAATCGGAGTTGGTACGTTTCTCCGTAAAGAGTATCGGCGATATGTCCGTTGCGGGGGATGTTGAATAATCGGAATTGATCCTATTAGTTGTTGTTTCTGAGGAGTATAATTCAACTGCCCGCTGTGATTTGACAAAGGTCTCGGGTATAAAGTGGGGAACTTCCAATTACCGGTGACGAAGATGGGACCTTACTACTAGTACTCCGTACATTCTTTGTGTATAGTATACTGACTGCATGCAGGTCCACACATGTTTCAATAGGCAGCTCCAGTAGATCCTCAACTCGGCAAATGCACATCAAATTCAAGATCAGTAAGAATCTTATGTATTTGCATACTAGGGCCAAGAAATCACAGCCCCTCTTAAGTCCAAGGGATTTGTATATACCGAAGGAAACATAGGATACTGGAAGGTTACTAGTGCTTTTAGTAAGTTCTAAATAGATAATCAAGAAAAGATGAGGGCCAGTGCAACTGGGTATCTTCGATAAAAGCTGACTCCTAGAAATAATAATAATTCATCGTATAATGTCCATGAGAATGAAATGATTGACGCCTGTCGCTTTCTGCCCAGCATGTTATCCAGCCACACTAATCTGATTCTCGGTCAACCGTAGACCACTGGCCAGAGTGCTGTAGCCCTTCATCTGAAATAGAACCCTGCAGTGGGCCCGATTTCCCAACGGAATCATCCATCCCCTTCTCAGACTCATCACGATGGACACCAGAACCATCGTCTACAGCAAAGCCAACAATTTTTCCTGAGCTTGAATGAGGTCGAGCCTCCTCGAGAACATCGCCGTGCCAGGGTTTGCATTTCTTAACAATCTCACCGCAGCGGAGACATATCCAACCCTCTCCTTCCTCTCCCTCGACCTTTTGCACTAGACAGACGAAGCAGTATACGCAGCCACAAGGGATTGCCTCATAAGGATTTGTAATGTCCGTCTGGGCGGACCCGAGGATTCCCCCAGAGGCCGCCGATGCAGCGATCACTTCGCTTTCTGTTGCGGACTCTGGATTGCTCGCTTTGTAACATATTGCGCAGGTCCTTTCGGGAAGAAATGCTAGCTCTCCTTGCTTCTCAGCTTCTTCGGAGTCTCCATCACTTGATTTGATACTAGACATTGTTCTGCGCCACGCTCGGGATATCCATCGTCGCCATCTGCTGATTCCCACGAGCGGCAGCAGGAACAAAAGGAACTCCGTAAATGCGTGCCACACAAGTTGTCGATTCAAATATTCGAACGACACCTCGCGGCTTGCCTGTGCAGAGGGAGGAGTGAGGCGTATGTGAAGGATACGGTCGACTAATGTTCGGTATCGGCCGTTGACAAGGAATACAAGGAAAGAGATAAAAGCTGCAATCGAGTGTGTCGTGGAAACGAGATCTGTCATACGAGCCAGCATCCGCACTTCTCGGGATGGCTGCTAATATGAGCATAATGGATAACTGAAGGGTCGCCACTAGCACTCACCTCGTCATAGCCTCCTTCTTGGTTGATCAACCAGCTCTCCCATTTCTCCCAGGCGTAGCGACCACCAACTGTGAGTAGGCCATACAAGGATTTCTGCCACTTCGTTGGAGCAGAATGAATCGGGCCCTTGCTACGAGTGTCTACGTACTTCAAATTTTGTAAGGCCGCTCCATAAGATGCGTCGTGATCCCAAATCGAGAGCTTGAACAAGATTGCACGTAGAGCAAATTGGATTTCGTGGGACCAATCCTCACGGGCTTGGGGCTACAATATCGGAATATTAGTGGACATCATACAATATAATGTTGAAGACAGACGAGAACAACCTACCCCGAAGTACTTCAAAGCATTTCCGACTTGCCCTTTCAGTAACCCCAACAGTTCCTCATCCAGGAGTTCAGCATCGACTTGTCCAACGCGGAAAGCAGGCCTATTACCCTCGCGACCTTTTATCGTATTCCATAATGAGAGGCCGGAGACAGGTAATCTATTCAAAGGATAAGGAAGTCTCTGGAACGCAGGATGATTAACCGGGGACGTCCGCTGCTGTTCCGCAAATCTAGCGCGAGCTTCGGCTTCGCGGAGACGACGACGTTCCAGGACGCGCTCCTGAGCAGCGGCAAAATTTGTCGAGCTCATTGTATAATCATGGTGTTTTATCGAGATAAGTCGTTTTGTAAACGAGGGAGTCAACAACTTGAGCGGGAAACGGCCGGCGGTGTTGCGCGGAGGCCAATGCGGTCGGTCGGTTCCCCAGATTGGACTCTGATTGAATCTGCCGAGGTTGAATTGAACCACGTGATCGCCCACGGTTGTGGTGTACTACATAGTATAAAATCAACTGTCATTCTCTGTTCAGCTAGAGGTCAATTCTGATGTGACTAGTCTCTGCCTCTTTTGGGGATGGGGAAGAAGAGAAGACAAAATTTATTTACTGAAGAATACGGGATGTAGATGGCCGTGTATGGTAAAAGGAATAAGCAATCAATGCCTATTCTGAGTGGAACTTTCAAAACTATTTCCAAAAAAAAAAAAATGGAATTTCTTTCTACGCATGTCTCATGGTTGGAGGATGTTTCTGTAATGAGTAAAGGCCAATGAACTTTTTCATTGCGGCGTGCACTTCTAATGTGAGTTCGGGTTCGCAGACAACTATCGTTAGACCCGAAGTAAATCCGGAATCCATACAAAGCTATGAACTTGTATCCGCAATGGAAACAGCTACAGGAAGGACGTCACTATTTTAATGGGGAATCTGACTGGGATATATTCTTTCTAGTGGATTAGGGCAATTAGTTATGCCTTCGGGCTTCACTAAAAGACGGATTATCAAAGAACACCTAGAATCCCACGATACCCATACTACGGCGTCGGAGCAAATCTATGCACGCTAAAAGTGTTAATTTATGCCGTTATGTAAATCTCCGATCAGGTTTTATTGTATATGTACGGAGTACAAGTAAGCATATCCAGTAGCGGCATCACAAGGTGCGTTCAATTGCCTGGTACATCTTCTTGGAGAAGGCCTTTTTCCGCTTCAGTTGCGGTTTAAGCTACTCATATTAGCATGGTATACAATGGACTTGTGTAATAGTATGGGATTGAGAAAGAGAGAGAAATTCGACAAAATCATGAATATTAGCATTCCAAGGCTGTAATCTAAACATATCGGCGGTGACTGTCAACCACAAGTTGAATAACTCTTCAACTTATATAGATAATTCTATCCATTAAGGACTACGCATATTGGCGCGCGTCTTTCTCGAGATGGATGGATATTATAATAGCTTATAGCTGGTCATGCGATAGTTTGCAAATTGCAACCACACTAGCATTAATGAAGTTCAAAGCTACTATATCTCAGTCTATTCCGACCGAGCCGGGCCAGTCAGCCCTGGAGGTATTAGGTGCAGTAGCTACTGCTATCTTCCTGTCTTATCCTGTGCTTCGCTACTGACTCCACTCCGAATGGACAAAAGTAGTACTAGAGTTGTCAACCAGGAGATGGCGCACGTGCTGCCCTCCCAATCCTCTAGACTTTCGGCCCCACCGAGGGCGTGGATAAGCATTCGCCCAGACCTGATTCCGGGACCCACATAGGACCGGAATCTCGAAGTTCTCGCATGGACGACTTCATGTACTGCAAGGGGCCCTAACTTCCTTCCTTCTGTCCCATCTCGCTACCCAATCTCAGACTAGCATTTACAAAACAATGCTACTAAGCGATTCAACTGTTGCCTGCGGTTCAATTAGCCGAAATGGCAGCCGTCGAATGAAACAAGCTTCCCTGACCTCGTGGCTCTAAACGTTCAATTATCTAACTGTCTTGGTGGATACAACCCGCCAGTAGCGCAACATACTACTACTAGGCACAGTGGTACACTGCAATCTGCCCTACCGACCTTGTGCGCATAGCGCATGGTCATATGTGATAGGATTTTCCTCGCTCTTGCCTATAAAGACAGGTGGTCGCGCCCCATTTGCTGATCTTTCCTTGCATTCTTCATCTTGTATCGGCGACAAGGACGATCTCTTGACAAGAAGAGACCACATACAAAATTTCAAAGATGAAGTCCTTCCTTGCAAGTCTATTCGCGGCCTCTTTGGCCTATGCCCAAACGGCCACGGAGAGTGAACCTTCCCTGTCAGACATTGAGAAGGCTGCGGCTACCACAGAGCCCTACTCTCCTGTCTCCAATGTGACTGGCCTGGCCTTTGACAGATTCTTCCAAGTTTGGCTGGAGAACATTGTATGTGGCGTACCCTAAGTCTTATCTTCCCTACATCCTAACGCGTATTTTCAAAGGACTATTCGGATGCGTCTGCCGATGAGAACTACCAATGGCTGGCCAAGCAAGGAATCACTCTGTAAGACTTCCCTCTTGAGACTTGCTCAATTGACACAACACTTTACTGACTATCGAAGCACCAATTTCTTTGCAACTACCCATCCATCTGAGCCCAACTACTGCGCTTCCGCCGGAGGAGACACATTTGGCATGGACAATGACGATTTCAACCAGATCCCGGCCAACGTCTCGACCATTGCCGACTTGTTCGACACGAAACATATTGCCTGGGGAGAGTACCAAGAACATTTGCCTTACCCTGGATTCCAGGGATACAACTACTCCAACCAGGAAACTTATGCCAATGATTACGTGCGAAAGCACAACCCGTTGGTACTGTTTGACTCGGTCACGAAGAACAGCACGCGTTTGCGTCAGATTAAAAACTTTACCAACTTTGAGGACGATCTCGCCGATAAGAAGCTCCCTCAGTACGCTTTCATTACCCCCAACATGACCAACGATGCACACGATACCAACATCACCTTCGCCGCCAAGTGGGAACGTAGCTGGGTCTCCCAGTTGCTCGACAACTCCTATTTCATGGAAAACACTCTGCTTCTTCTCACTTTCGATGAAGACAAGACCTACCCCAAGGGAAACAAGATCATGAGCATTCTCTTGGGTGGTGCCATTCCTGATGACCTAAAGGGCACCACAGATGATACGTTCTATACTCACTATTCGATCATCGCTTCCATGTCGGCCAATTGGGGTCTGCCATCCCTTGGCCGATGGGATTGTGGTGCCAATATTCTTGAAATTGTGGCCAACAAGACTGGCTATGTCAATTATGATGTTGACACTACAAACCTTCGTCTCAATGAGACATACCCCGGACCCATGTCCGCTGGCGATTACTCCAAGTTCTCGCCTGTGTGGCCCAACCCCTTGACCAGTGGTGACTGTTCAGCTGGTCATGGAATTCTGGACATTGTCAAGGAAACCTATAAGGGAACCACTGCGACTTACAACTACACGAGCCCCTTCCCCTACGATTTAAAGAGCGGTTACAATGTCAAGGTCACCGCGACTAAGAAGGGTGCTGGCAACAAAGGATCTTCTTCCTCATCGACCCCTACCCCCAACGTTGCTGTTCCCTTTGGTACGCCCGCTGTCGGATCCATTTCTGGTATGTTGATGGGTCTTCTCTTTTGTCTTTTCTAAGGCAATGTTATGCGATATGTCTCTTTATATGTACTTATTTTAACGACGCCAACAGGCCGTGCTTGAATGCTTTCTATCACAGAGGAAGCAGATTTATAATAATTACACAGATGCTACTGTGAGCACAAAAGAATTAGCATAGTGACACTACCGACTATAGAAAATCGTTAGCTTTTGTATTGAAGCCTGCTTCGATCTTAATACTTATCAGTATTTTCGGTTTATTACATCCATTCTTAGTAGTTGTCAATGTTCTGCGACCCGGATGTAGACTATAGAGGAGCTTTTCGCTCCAATCTCTCGTTCTTAGGCCTCTAGTAGAATTTAGCTAAGAATTGTGATTAAGGTCAAGTTTCAGATTGTATTCATAAATGTAAAATTTGCTATTCACCGTCTCTAAAAAATTCTCGAGTACACTGTATGTGAGCGTATCAAGAACTTGAACTGATCAAAACAGTCTTTGTCTCCAGGTAGCTGTCCAAGCCGCTCAGCAAACCCTCCCGACCCAAACCGCTCTGCTTGTATCCGCCTATTGGCATATCCTTCACCATAGTGGGACTCGTGCAGTTGACACCAACCGTACCTGCCTCGAGAAGCTTAGACAGTCGCACTGCACGATCCATATCCTTCGTGAAAACAGAGGCATAAAGACCAAACTCGGAGGCATTAGCCCGTTCAATTGCCTCCTCCTCTGTCTTGAACGTATTGATGGCCACAACGGGTCCAAAGACCTCCTCTTTCATAAGCTGGGAGTCACCGGGGACGTTCTCAAAGATGGTCGGCTTGATGAAGCCCTTTCCGCCATCTCCTCCCATCGTGAGCTTTCCGTCCTTTTTCCCGACCTCTAGGTATGACTTGACCCGCTCATACTGAATGTTGTCTGCCTGCGGTCCGTGGTTCGTCGTCGGCTCGGGGGGATTGCCTATACGTGCCGCGGCGCCGAACTTCTCCTTGAAAACCGCTATGAATTTATCTGCAACGGACTCCTGCACATAAATGCGGGAGTTCGCGATGCAGGTTTGTTCGCTCGTGAATTGGATGCTGAACTGGGTCTTTTCTGCTGCCTTTTCGATATCCGCATCTTCGAAGATGATTGCGGGTGTTTTGCCGCCTAGCTCCAAGTGGATCACTTTCATGTTCGACTCAGCTGCTGTGATTTGAATTTTTTTGGCCCGTGGCTGTGGAGCCAGTGAAGCTCAGGCAGCGCACATCCATATGGGATGATATGGCACTGCCGGCTGGGCTTCCGAAGCCGGAGATGATGTTGACGACGCCAGGTGGGAAGCCAGCTTCTGCAATCAATTTGGCGGCGAAGCTGACTGTCACAGAAGAGATGTCAGAATGAATGGATACTTGGAGGAGTCGTGACTGGCTAAAACTTACAGTCAAGGGCGCCTTTTCGCTACTCTTTAGCACCGCAGTGTTTCCAGCAGCCAAAGCAGGGGCAACCTTAAACGAGAGAAGTGCGAGTGGCATGTTCCAAGGGATGATAGCACCAACGACGCCGTACGGCTTCCTAAGCGAAAGACTGAGGAGGCCAGGGGTATTCACGCTGCTAGGTCCCTGCGCATGCCAGCCGGCCTCTGCATAGTAAGCAAAGGCGTCTGCAGCCACTTTGCCTTCTATGTAAAGTGATACAGGCTTGCCCATTTTGAGATGGACTCCTAGCGAGCCAATTCAGGCATATTATCCTTAATTAAATATAACAGCTTGCGCAAGTAGACACCTCTATCATCGGGGCTGAGGTCTCTCCAAGCTGGGAAAGCAGCTTTGGCTGCTGCAACAGCCTTGTCCACATCTTGCTCACTTGCTTCATGAACTAAGAGAGAGCTAGCGTCTACTATGAGTAGGTACGCATTGTAGAATTGGTGGCGGATGCAGCAACGGACCGTCTGCAACTGGTTCATGCGTGTATGGGTTGATCAGCTTAAATGTCTTCCCATCCGTCGCTGGTTGAAACTATGGATATGAGTGAGTATGAATCCTTATAATCATGATATTATGACTATATTTACCTGGCCATAGATAAAGAGCCGAGTCTCAATTGGCTGCTGATCAGCGGTAGTAGCCGACATGTTGGCGGGTATGAGATGGGTGCGATTTTGGTTAAAGGAGACAAGCTATAGTAGAGGGGAAAGAGAGCACTTTTATATATTCTGTTAGGCCCGAACGAAAGTGTCTTGTCCAAAGTCCGAGCGTAAGGCCCGACCACAATATTGGATGCATTGGATTATTATAGACCGTCGTATTTAATCATGCGGGGATAGCAGGGATCAGTCCATAAAGGCACAGACGCGGGGCAGTGCCATCCGTTGAGACTCAAAGAAGAGATTCAATCCTAGCGCTTTCTCGACAGCTCTGTGGACCCTCTCGTAAATAGGCTCATAATCTAGGCTTCTGACAGCATTGTGTTGGATGCTGGGAGACAATACGGCCAATGAATGTCAGTGGGAACGTATGTCCGTTGCAACTGACCGGAGTCCAATGGTTGCATTTACGCAGAAACCTTTCGGGGCATTGGCCATGCGGGAGCTTAGTCCACTACTACTCGTAATATTAAAATATACTAGAGGTAGGGTGCCTTAAGATTGCGTGTCAGGTCCTATTATATTTTGTGTACAGCTGGCAAAATTCGTAGAAGGGAAACGATATCCGAACACACCCACATGGTTCAGCAATGGCACCCTACCATAGTAGTCCAGTCCGGTTGCCCGATATAGGCGGCAATACATAAGCGATCCGTGAATGTTTTGGGGCACTCACTTGTTCTACTCTGAACACATACCTTACCTACTACTCCGTCTGCTTCCGGAGTTATTCTTACGGTTTCTCGATCTACTCTATAAGTAGTCCGGGAGCAGATTATATTATCACTTGCAATCGCACATATGATACAAATATACTAATCTTTGAACTGTATATATACTAAATGCTCTGTATATATTCTGCCTTGTCCATCAGTGTACTGGAATTATGAAAAGTAGAAGTAGTAAAATGACGGACTAGAATAGCAAAAGGGGGGAGAGATAAATGACCGTCCGGAGACTAAAGTCAATGCCTATCCAATTCTTCCTTGTATATTTTTGTTCTAACGCTTAGGCTCTTCAAGACCATTCCCTTCCTTTAATTAGGTGATAGCTAATTAGCTCATCCTTAGGGCAGAGTCTAGATTAACCACCTCATATTATATCACAACCTAAATATGCTAACTATTATACCCTAGTGCTCGGAGGCTTTCCATCATAGGTCTTTACCGAGAAAGTCCTTTATTCTTCAGATCCTGAATGTTAAGTGTGTCTTGATCACCCGGACGGCGTTCCGATTCGAGCTTTACTTTATCCTCAGGGCCTCCGGTGCCTTCATATTCGCCAGCTGGTGCCAACCTGATTATACTTAGCATCTGATCAAACCACGTAGAAGTTTAGATAAAACACCAACCTTCCACGAGAGTCTCGGGTGCCTCCCTCATCTTCAGGGATGGGTTTCCGGTTGCTCCCTGTTGCGCCTGCCTCTCGACCAGTTTTGATTCCCGTTGCTTCACGGAATTTCTTATCCGCCCTTTCGTCGATATTGGACTCAAGAACTTCATACTTCTTTAGCACTATTATTCCATACAAATAGCAAGGCTCTTCATACCAGAGTCGCTCTTCGGTCCAAGACCTTGCTTCATTTGATATGAGTTAAGGTCTTGCTCGGCGCGGGCTGCCATACGAAGCTTGTCGGAGTCGGCCATTGTGTGTTGTATGTGGATGTTCTGTAAAAGTAAAAAAAAGGTTCAAAGGAATAAAATTATTCAAATAAAGTCGTGTTTTGATTTTTAAAGAAAAATCTCGATGAGCCCAGCAACAAAGGCGCCGTTCCCAGCTATATAGTCATGATTGAAAGCTGTTCACCAGGAACACTAGAGACATTGCATCAGAATACATCATATCTATGTAACCAGAGACACTGGATGAATTGCACACTTGCTACTGTATAGAGTAACTAATCCACTTGATCCCTGGTAATGAAGATGGATCTTAACTGTGGTGATGATGTCATGTAACCAGATGCTCCCCCAGCCCTAAGTATAAGTCCCATCATGGCCTAGCACTGAGGGTCCAGCCCTAGGGCTACAGCGGAGAGGAATAACAACATCCCGAAGCGTCCCGCTAAGGCGGGGAGCAAACAATACGGGCTAATGTATACGGACAACGGAGAGAGCTCTTCGCGTGTTACTCTCCTATCAATAGAAATCTCTCACATTTCGCCACAAAATAGGACTTCAAGGACCAGGCCAAACCCCATATTCTATGCGTCCATAGTGTCTTGGAGGTTCCTCTCTTGGCTGAGATTGGGGTTTGGAGTCAATTGCTTGATAGCTATCTATAGCTCTCGCCTCCAACCCAAGCTTCCAGCCATCCCATAGTATGGCTCACGTCGTCGAGTTACCCGGGGAGTCAAACCCCTTGACTCCCCAGAATGTTCTCAATGCCTTGGTTTTGGCAGCAAGCTCGACGCAGCAGCAGGTGCACACTGGTACCCAGCAATTGCAAAACTGGGAAAAGCAGGAGAATTACTATACCTCTCTCCAGGTAATTTGATGCCGTATAATCTTTTTTAATTTTGCCTTACTTATGTGTTGCTCTTTCTATAGGATGTCTTCCTAGATCACTCTGTACCCAACGAAGTCCGATACCTTGCTATCATCCAATTGAAGAACGGCATTGATAAGTATTGGCGAAAGACCGCGACAAAGTAAGCCTATGCAGTCGCATTCCTATATCGGTGAAAGGTTGCAGTTGCTAATACTCAAATAGCGCCATCAAAAAGGAAGAGAAAGAGCAGATAAAGAACAGAGCCTTACAAGCGGGTGTCGTGGAGCCCGCTGCTCTTTTAGCATTACACAATGCATTAATGATCTCCAAGATTATGCGCTATGAATTTCCTCAAGACTGGTGCGTATCCTTTTGTTCACGTTTGGTAGCTGTTCTTCTAACTGTTTTGTCAAGGCCCGACGGTATCTCATCACTTATCAACTTCCTCCGTTCCTCAACCCAGCCAGGCGCCAGCCCATTGCAATTGCCACGGACCCTTACAATCATTTTGCAGATAATCAAGGAACTATCAACAGCCCGGTTGCAAAGGACACGAACCAACCTTCAATCTGTTGCTCCAGAGATCTTCCATCTTCTGGGAAGTATATATGTGGACAAAGTGAACAAATGGGTATCGCTTTTAGAGCAGGGTGTTGTTGACGAAGGAGCATTATTGGAGAGTCTTGAGCAAAGTCTAGTGTCTCTCAAGGTCGTTCGGCGCCTTGCGATAGCTGGATACGAACACCCCAACCGTCATAACGAAGTCAAAGATTTTTGGCTGTTAACTCATTCTCACTCCAGTCGCTTCCTTCAGTTCATCAGCGGTTCCATTAGTCTACCGGAGAATGTGCAGAAGGCGATTGAGAAGCATGTTTTACAGCTATCGAAGCTTCATGTCGAGATGGCCAAGGATCGTGCTGCCTCTTTTGCATTGCTACCAGATAGCATTCCCCTCGTTCGATCATATTGGAGTCTAGTGATTAAACTAGGAGAGAACTACGGGCAGCTAGGCGCAACTGGTGAACAAGAGGGAAAGTCGCTGATGGAAAAAGCTGGGCTCAAAGCCCTTCTTCTGATCAGAGCTTGTTCCAAAATGGCATTCAACCCAGCTCAGACCTTCAAGTACCAGACCCCTGAAGATAAGGAGGAGAAAAAGCAGTCTATTGAACTTATCAAGGCGGAACTCTTTACCCACGACTTTGTGGTCAATGTCATGGAGCTTCTCGTTACACAGTTCTTCAGGTTCAGAACAAACGATTTCCAAGAATGGGAGGAAGACCCTGAAGAGTGGGAACGGAAAGAAGAAGACGTTTCCGACGCTTGGGAGTTCTCTATTCGATCATGCTCCGAAAAGCTCTTCCTTGATCTGGTCATCCATTTCAAAGACCTGCTCATCCCGCGACTTTTAACCGTGTTCTACAACTTTGCAAGTAAGTACCTGATACCCTAAGGCGGCGCTGAACTCTGTTAACAGGATACTGCCAGGTCCCGACAATCGTGATGTGTTACTGAAGGATTCATTATACTCGGCGATCGGACTTGCCTCCGCAAGTCTCGAGCAGCATTTGGATTTCAACAAATTCTTAGAGACCACACTCGTCCCAGAAGTGCAGATTCAAGAGCAGGGCTATAACGTTTTGAGGCGGAGAATTGCCATCCTCTTAGGCCAGTGGGTCCCCGTCAAGTCGAGCGAGCTGAACACAGATGCCATCTATCAAATCTTCCAGCACCTTCTTAGCAAGCAAGACCCGTTGAACGACTTAGTAGTCCGCATCACAGCTGGTAGACAACTAAAGAACGTGCTTTATCCGTTCGAGTTCTCACCCACTGGGTTTCTGCCCTATGCGCCCTCTATCCTTCATGACCTGATGTCCTTGGTCCAAGAGGTTGAACTCTCTGAAACAAAGATGGGGCTTTTAGATACGGTCCGCGTGGCTGTAATCAAGATGGAAGACCATGTATGAATTTCCCTACCCCGCTGTACCTTCACACAAGTATGCTAATGACTCCCCAGATTACCCCATTCTCAGATCAGATATTGTCGCTGCTACCCCCGCTATGGGAAAGTTCCGGGGAGGAACATCTCATGAAACAGGCTATTCTTACCTTACTGTCATCGTTGATCAACTCCCTTAAGCAAGATTCAGTGCGATACCACTCACTCATCCTACCTCTCATTCAGAACTCAGTGGAACCAGGCTCTGTACGTTTCACCTTGCTCCTTATTGAAATAATTCGTGAAGGAATACTAATTCGCGCATAGGAAACATTGGTATATCTGCTCGATGAGGCATTAGACCTCTGGGGGGCTATCTTGACGCAAACTCCAGCCCCAGCTTCTCCTGAAATCCTTTCTCTTCTTCCTGCACTTCTCCCTATTTTTGAAGCTGCCACGGATAGCGTTCCGCAAGCCCTTCAAATCGCAGAATCTTATGTCTACCTTGCGCCGCAAGAGGTGCTGAGTGACCGAGTACGACTTCCTTTCCTCGCCTCCCTTGAGACTCTCTTGAAATCTACAACACGCCAACGCCTCGGCGTCGTGCCACGCCTAGTCGAGTTAATGGTACGTGGCACTGAGGCCGTGGATGGCGGCAGCGAAAATTCATATAATGTGATCACTCGATCGCTCCTTGACAGTTCCTTCCTATCATCTCTCCTGGAAGGCCTCTACTCCGCCTATGAGGCCAGCCAAACTACTGGACCTAACAGAAAACAAGCATCTGTGTATGGCGTCGTTGAGACGGACTACTTCTCTGTTCTTGCCCGCTTGGCACTGGCGTACCCAAAGATCTTCGCATCAGCGGTTTCCGCCGCGACGGGAACATCTGAAGAACAAGCCCTTACCTGGCTGCTCACAGAATGGTTCCTCCACTATGACAATATCGGAAGCACAACGCAAAAGAAACTCCATGCGCTTGCACTTACCCAGCTACTCAATTTGAATGGCCCAGACACACAACCACCTCCGTACATACTCAATCACCTCCAATCCTATCTCAACACATGGACAGACATCGTCACCGAGCTCGCCGAAGGGACTGAGACCGAAAATGACCCCCGTGCTGGTGACCATCTGGTCTACTGGAATAACGCAGAAACGGGCAAGTGGGATGAGAATGAACCCCCCGAAAACGAACGCAAACGTCACTGGGAAAACTCTGATATCCTCCACAAGATCAACATTCGCGACTTCATCCGAGATCGACTGCGCTCGTTGATTGTTGGATGTGGTGGTGAGCAACGATTCCAAAATGAATGGCTCCTCAACGTCGATCGCGAAGTTGTATCTGCATTTGTCGCCCTTGGGCTTTTCTAATAGAGCACTCTACTCCAAATCTTGGACTTGTTTTCTATAATTACCCTTGAGGTGGGCAGTTTCCACTCTACAATCTACTACACTTACATATCCATGCGGTCCTTGCTGCTTGCAAGAGTTCCACGATCCAAACTCAAATAGGGCTAGTGGACAGATGTCTGTTCGCATCTTGAGCCCCCGATGCAGCCAAATTGTGATGGTGGGGTGCCCATGACATTTCTATTGCGTCTTGAGTTAAAGGTGTTCATGAAGGGGAGAGAAGGCATTGCATGCAGCTTTAGTACTACTGTTATTCCCCTCAGCATATTACCATCTTAAAAAAATACAGTCGGGATCCTTTCTGGACTCGAACCTTTTCTACCTGCTCGCGAGTTCTTTTTTATGGTTATATCAGGTGACTGATCTTTCTCTTTTATCAACAAGCCTGACTGTGTGTATTGTACATGACTTTCAGCTCGAGCTTATTTTACTGCCGGACAGCGATATCATGGGTATATAAATCATGTTGTGGAAACACCTAGCTGTTGGCTAAAACACGCGCCTTTCTGCGAAATACGGTAGACCAAGCATCCGGTGACAGCTGATCGCACAGTACGTTAAAACACACAATCATCAGAGATTCCCACCCGCAGCTCCCACAATCTTAAGTCCACTAGCTCCACCACCTCCGGGACCGTCTGCTGTAGTAGAGTACGCAAGCCAATAGCGCGAGGGATGCCATGCGACGGCAGGAATGCCCGAATTCACCCCGCCACCAGTAGGAACAGTATACACGCTTTCGCCTGTTTCAGCATGGAAGATCTCAATTCCATTACCGCCGCAGCCTACTTCATCACAAGCACCGCAAATGAATCTCCCGTCGAAGCTCCAGCTTACCCCGCGGACGGCCCCACCATTATTACTAGACACGGTGCGTCGACAAATCCAATCCGATGTATCCCACAGAGAAATGAGGGCATCGCTGCCGCCGACGGCGAGATAGCGTCCTGTAGGTGCGAGGGCAATAGAAAGGCAGGCGGATGTGTGAGCATTAAGGGTGTGGAGGATGTCGAAGGATGGGTAGGATAATATTTTGACCGTGCCTTCGCCGGTGGTTGCGAAGAGGTGAAGATCAGGCGAGGTTGGTGTGGAAATGTGATGAGAAAAAGATGTTGCATTTGTTTGGACGGGCTGTGGGTGGGAATCTAGGACTTTATAGGTGGTTGGGCCTGCGATGGGTTTCTGAGACTGGGTGGATGGGACATTTAATACTCCGTTTTCGAGCACAGTTGGGGTAGAAGGCGATTCAATGGAGATTGGTATCAGAGTGTCATCCTAGTAATTAAAAATATGTCAGTCAGTCCATGTTTCAGCCACTTGTGTGCACCCTGTAAATGTTCAGAGCTCCTCACCTTCCTTCCAACCACCATTGTGCTCCCATCAGCCGACCAAGACAAAGTGAAAGCCTCGCCGCCGACATCTAGACGGCTCACACATGTCTTCGAGCGAACATCCCAGAAGCGCACGGTACCATCAGATGAGCAGCTCGCTAGTTCCGAGTCTCGAACTGGGTTAAATAAGACTTTCTCGATCCCCGCGGTGTGACCGCGGAGGTCAGTCGAGTATTTGACTTGCGCGCGTTCAGGGTTCCAGATTCGAAGGGTACGATCCGCTGAGCCTGTAGCGATAAGCTGGCCGGTGGGGTTCCATGCTATCGTTCGAATTCTACCAAGAAAGATATATATTATCAGCTTGAACCTGAGCTGGGATGTGTTGTGCAGGTGCAACAGTTTCCTTGGACGAAGACACACGTATGAGATCCAGGCGTTCGTGCAATAGGATCATGATAGCTTTGAGTCTTGAGGCTCCCGAATGAGAATGCAAATCGCTCCTTGGGGAGTAGATTGCGTCGGGGTGGTGCCATTGTTCGTAGCTGCTGTCCCTGGCGGAGTCGTGACGATGGCGGCGGTGGCAGGAGCAACCCACGTTGATGCCCCGAGGGGCTGTGGTCAATGAAAGTTGGAAGGAACTTTCGCGAAAGGGTGTAGGTAGTTACCCGGGAATTGCGACCACAATATATAGAGTACTAGTTGCGCGGAGAAATCGTCCGTTGCATATCGATGTTTGGAGTAGCGGCGGCAATGATAAAGGCGGATGATCAAGCTGGTTGGGTGCCTTGGTGCCTTAGACATTGGGAACCATGCGCCAATGGCGCATCATTAATATCAACAATTGTCAATTCGGCGCATTATGTCCCTTAGTTGTTGTGATCTGGCGTTAGAAGAGAGTTTGCGCATGTATTTATACTGGATTGTAGAGAAGTCATTTATCCACATCCTTCTGTAGTTCGAAATATATTTTCGCGACAACTTTTATCATTAGTAGTTATGTATCTAAAACAGTTTAAGAAGACAAAAAGTCAATAGGAAGCGAGAGACAGTGATAGAGAGCCTTCCTAGGAACAGCACACTTCAAATAATCATTACAAGTACATATCCCTCCCTGAAAGCGATGATTGAATTTAAAGTATTTTTTATAGAGTCGAAGATGACGGCCGAATCCGTTTACTATTGGGGGTCCATTGTCCAATCAGATGATGTCCGCTTTTTCATCGCATCCAAAGGACATCAAATTTCAATGTCTTGGAGGTCGTTTCTGACGAACTGCCAACATAACCGATCTGTTAATTCTCTCATTGATATATTTGTGATTTGCTATTAGTAAGTAAATTATCACCTGACGACATAGATAATTATCCACTGCTGTTCTTTAAACTAACAGCTTTTGACAGATTCTTCGAACCAACCACAGCGCGCCATTTGATTTGGTATCAAACTCTCGGTGCATAGGGTTATATATCATAGAGATTGCCCAAGACAAAATAATATGTTCGATCTGGAAGATGACGCGTCTAGGCGCGAGAAATGCTACACGGCAGTGGCTCAACTGCCTTGCTTCATCGACTCCAAACAGCCGCCGATGAAAAAGTCGCCCTTTTCGGCCATTTGGGGACATCCGTTCGTGCACACGGTACTTGACCCTTCTATTTCTCCATTACCACTCCCCTAAGTGATATATTCTGGCTGACCACGTACGAATAGGTGGAGGTTACATTACCTGAAGCAACCTATAAAACCATTGAGAGCTCATTAGATACTAAACTTCCCAAGCTGCGATATGCTAGAGTGTTCATGTCACTGTCGTCTCTGCTCGAGGGGGACTTTTTCAATGCTTATATCAAATCTGGTAACTAAAAATCTACTGCAATGATCCCGCTTCATTCGATGAAGAAAGATACTGTGGATGAGGGCTATTCTAACTACGTTATAGGAAATATTCTCATGATATCAGAGGGACGTTCTGGTTCAGATAATGTGTTTACTCTCAGAGATGGTATTGTATCCCCTTTCTGGACAAAGTGTTCATTTGGCAACTGTTACAGACTGACCTACCTATAGGAATCCTGAAACTAGAACTTGGAAAGGAGATATTTGAACGAACAGGTCTAACAGGGAAGCCCATTCGTAGTGGGGGCAGAAAACATACAAAGGAAAGATATCGTACGTATTTATATGTCATATCTTTACCCTATATTTACATACTCATATGTTCGGATAGTCGTGAAGATCAACCTGCGGCTGCCGTCAATGCTTCACGGTAAGAAAGGCTTTGAGAAACTAGTATGGGCATTCAAGAATGTCCTTAATCACACTGTGGCCTGGCTCTTCTATGACCTGGCATCGGTGTCGTGTGGCATTTCCTCCGGTACTATAAACCATATTCTTCACCCCTTAATTCACACACTAAAGAATGACTAGACGATCCTTCCCTGAAAGGAAACCACCCTCACATTATAGACTGCGAACCAGTGCGCACTGAATACCGTGACATACTCGTCCCACCTTTCAAGGGAATGAATATCACAGAAACGGCGCCAGAGCAGGAATTAAAGGATTATTGCGACGAAATCTCCGAATGGCTTGGAATGGTGGCCCTCGGATCCCCTCGAGTATTAGCGAGCGACGATGTAGACCCATACCTATGTCGCTATAGCATACCGGACGCCGACGAAGCAAAGCCGTCAGGTATAGTCAGTTTGAGATGGCATGGTTTCCTCTCTTCCAAATGGATCATGGAGCTATTCCTTACTCTATTGTATGTTGTTGACCTTACCCCTCAACTCCCTGTTAGTTTATCGAACATCGCATGCTGACTGCTTCATTCTCAGACAAGAGACTTCCCCGAAGGATCTAGAGGCCTCTTCCTGGTTTGCTTTCTCTGCGAGTGCCCTGGGGAGGGAAGCTGTTGAAGGAAAAGACGGTTATACGGTTCTGACATTTCCTTCTGAAGGTGGAGCTAGTGATAATGTGCAGAAGAGCTCTGGTACTAGATCTAAAATCGGTCGCTCATGTGTTTGCTGGGAGTATGTTGGCGTTTCAATTGTTTAGAAATGAAGCATATATCACACAGTGCGTTGGGTGTGTACACATCACAACTGATATTGGCCAAGAGAAATTAGAATATGAAAGTGACATGTCGACTATGCCCTGACATGTAGCCACCAAGTGGGTTATATCGACCAACACATCTTTCCCTTCAAATACTAGGGTTTGCAAGCCGTATATGTACGACTTGTTTTGTATTGTCCTTTACGATTTGTTGCAATGTAGATTTATTTGCGGATGAACAAGAAGTACTGAGGTATAGAGCGCGAATTACCTGATTCAATATATAAAGCTAACCGTATGGTATCAACTAGTATCCAAAATTTGATGTCCCAGCTGCTCCTGTCCCTCCAGTCATTGTCCCAATTCCCAGTGAATAGTATATAGAACTCCAACAAAATAATACCTACAAACAGAAACATATCCAAGAAAATACAGGAAAATGGAAAGTCTTAAATGGCTACAATGATCATCCAATAAGGTCGTTCACAACATCTTGAAGCACTGGTCTATTCCCAAGGACCTTGTTACCACTCAGCAGCTTGGCTCCCTTCTTTGCCGGCTTCCTGAGACCCTGCGGGGCATTCCGGGCTTGTGCTGGACTTAGAGGATTGCGGGCCTTCTTTTGAGAAGTAGGACTCCTCTTCGGACTGGGTGTTGACCTTTCTTGTGGCTGGCGTTGTGTATGGATGTTGTCAGAGTTAAAGACGTGATCTTCCACAGCGCCCTTTGGCAAGTCATATATCCAGCCTTGCTCTTCGACTAACTTCACATATTTGCCTAGCAGCTCATTACCGCCACGGAGGGTGCCCTTGCTTCCAACAACAAGGAGCTTTGTTCGTGCTCGGGTAAAAGCAACGTTAACCCGTCTCCAGTCACGGAGAAGATCGCCGACATGGTTGTCTGAATTGCTGCGCACGCAGCTCAGTACCACAACATCTTTATCTCGTCCTTGGAATTTGTCCGCGGTGTGCATTTCGAGATCCGGTAGGTGATGGTGCAAATTCTGTTTCAGAAGCGAAAGTTGGCTGCGATAGAACGTGATGACACCAATGCTTCGTGCTGGTATGCCGCAAGAGATGAAGGCCTCTACGAGTTGGGCGCAGAGTATTGCCTCGGTAGGGTTGACGATTCGCGACCCCTGTGATATGTCTAAGGCTGGTGTGGCCAGAGTGTCTGTGTTGACAAGGCGGGTTTTCGCAGATGGGTCGACCAAATCGCGAAGCCAGCAGCGACCCTGACTTGTACCCAAACAGAGCTGCCTTTGCCCTGGGGGTTGGAAATGGTCCAAATGAAGATGCCTGAGACCCCCGATATTGGGAACCTCCAAAGATCGCGCAGCAACCTCCTGGGTTCCACATTTGAGCTGCCCAGAGTAGATGAGGGTGTTTGAGAGGAGCATAATGTCTTTGCACATTCGATACTGATGTTCAAGGTTGACAACTGATGCCGGGTGAGAATCAGAGAGAAGTTTGAAGAGACTAACGTCGAGCCCCCCTTCCTGAGCCTCCTTATTCTGCACAAGAGGTGGCAGTTGGTAATGATCGCCGACAAGGATGAACGTCTTTGCCATTCGGACCGGACCTAAACATACAGGCAAGGTGATCTGGGAGGCTTCGTCGACGATGCAATAATCGAATATGCGCTGACTAAAAACGCTGTGGCCGATTCCAAGACAGGTTGTTGCAACAATCTGCGAGTCTTCATATGCCCCTTTAAGTTCTTCAATTGTGCTTTTGGGAACTGCCGCAAGGTCGGCGAACTGCTGAACCTCAGGATGCACCTTCGCTGCAGCCCCAATCCGTAAGATACGAATGTTGTCATCCCGAATCTTCAAAAGTATGTTGTCAACTGCTGTGTGAGTGTACGATGTTAGAAGCACACTTTTCCCTTGCGATACTAATGCCCGAATTATGTGGGCAATAGTTGTCGTCTTGCCTGTCCCTGGCATTCCCAATACCAAAGCATAGTCTTTAGCGCTCATCACTTTATCAATAGCTCGTTTCTGATCAACATTCAAGCATGCCCTGTCGGTGTCAGAGACCTTGTACCCGAACAATGTTGGTTGGAATGTGGGAGCGGATCCTTCAACGATCAGCCTCCTAAGATTCTTGGCTTGGAACAGGTCTCTTTCCATCATACCAACTAAATTTGCTCGAACAATGGCCATGCCATTACTGAACTCGTCTTTATCCAGTCGGTAAATGACCTCTTCTTCTGGTTCATTTGATGGATTCGAGGAAGCAGCATCGGCGCCAGGGATTTCCATTATGCCCCTGAATGTCTGATTTATTTTGGCATCGAAGCCTTTGGACTTGGTTCTGGCATTATGCAGTCGGCGATCCACTGCGACAGAGACACGTTGGGGACTGACTTGCACGACATAGCCATTTGCAAGCGCAAAATGACCCTTTTCATCAGATATCACGATCGGCTCTCCAACTGTGAGCTGTGACTCAGTAAAAGAGAAAGATGGTGCTAGCCGCCGTTTCACAAAGGTATAGCGATAGCGATTTATCTTTACCCCATCCTTGTCTTCAAAGGCTGACCAAGGTTCGATTACAATGTCGCCGAAGCACCGACCGAGAGCTTCCCGCTCACTGCTTAGCAATGTCCAAAGCTCCCGCTTAAATCTCATCATACTTTGCTCCTCCTTTGTGAGCAGATCATCCCATTTTCGGAAAAAGTCACGATCCTTGGATGTCAGGTGGTCCATGGCCTTTACGAACTCGTCGCCGAGTCCGCTTGATTCGCCGTCGCCATCATCAACCAGCTTGTGATAGATAAAGCAAGGCGTCTTGGAGAAGCATTTATTACACAAAGCCTGCCTTTTAACCATGGGTGGTAGTTGGGTTCTTCGGCACATATAGCCAGCTACTCGATTTCGCGCCTGAATCATCTGGAGGAGCTCATGACGAATGCCGCGAATACGGAAAATTCTCGACGTCTCGAGGTAATAGAGAAGGCCGAATGTAACTTCCACATCTGATGAAGATAGGTCAGGTTAGAATAAGCGCAGTTGTTCGTGACAAGTCCTAGGCTCACCGTAGCGATCAGAAAGCAAAAGTGTATAGAGAGCCGTCTGAGCCCTATGAGCATGATTTGTGTCCCTGTTACCCGTCTTAAGCTCAAGGGGCACAACCAAGTTCTTGTCGCTCTCGCCATCATGGCAGGCAACTTGTACAGTGGCATCGATATTGCCTTTTAGACCATACATCGGAGACCAAATGTGTTCTTCAACCTCAAGTAGCTTGTTGATGCTCAGGCGGAGCTTGGAACTATTTCGGTCTTCAACAAGGGATTGCGCCTATTGGTAAAGATGAGTACGCATACCGTCGTAAGTTGCTGAAAATTCCACTCACACTTGGCTTTGCCTTGAGGAAAGTGTCTGCCCATGACATCAGGGCTGGGATTTTGCCCATCACATAATCGATGGCTTCAGGAATGCTCATGTGAATCAAGTACAGTTCCTCAATATGCTTCACAATGACTATTTCAACCAAGCATCTCAGTGAAGATATATTCCATTGATTGGCCTTCATTGCCTCTTGGAAGACTTCATGGAAAATATTTCCAAACACTTGGGGCTTTCCAATGTCACCGGTGTTTTTTATACGGTCCTGAAGCACAGCCCGCCGCTGACAACCAATCGAATCCGCGACAACTGTCGCCGAAACTAGATGGTCCGGGTGAAGAATGATCATATTGTGGGAATCGTTGACGATGCAATGGCCTGCTGTATCAAAATCGCCGATTAAGTGAATATAGGAATCCTTGCAGCATGGACTATCAAACCATGATTCCCGCAGGGCAACGACCTTTTTCTGAGTGTTTCTTTCATCTTGTACTAACAACACCTGATTACAATGTCAGCTTCTACCTGTGAGGCTTCTAGAGTATCCGATGGCAAACCTTTTCTGGCTGGAGGCGTCCCTTTTCAGTGGTATAGGTAGACTCAGCAATATCAACAATCAAGTAGCGCTTGATGGCTTGTCGACTAAAGTTCTATTTATAATACACTTAGCAAATATCTAGTAAATATACCCACTAAGAGTGACAAACATAGTTTGATCCATCTGCACCTGACTGCCTCATAGACTGCTCGATAGCCTCCATGTCAAAGTCATCGTCCTCAAATTCGTCACCAGAGGATTCCCCCCGTGGCACGCTCATCCCTTGGGCTGGCTTCACCATTATCGTAGACGAGCTAGCGGTGCCACTTCCAAGTCTAGATAGGTTGGAGGCCGTATTATTCTTTGAGATGGGTCTCACTAGCTTCGTACTTGGAGCTGCGTCGCACTCGGCAAGGATATCATCTATATTATCCGAAAACTCATCAAATTCATCGTCGTCAATGTCAACCGTATTGAGAGAATAGTCGGTTTTCTCGTTAGGCCCCGCTTCCGAATTCAGAGTCGTTGCATGAGCGTAAGGGTCTTGCTTTTCATCATGTGGCTCGTGGGCGTTCGTCAAAAGGAATGTGGTATTTCCTCCAGTATCCATTGCGCTTGGTAGGCTACCATGTTCAACAAATGGATCCATAGAGGCTTCCGCAAGTTCAAGGAAACCTTGATCAAAGTCATCGTCCCCGAACTCGGACGAAGAGGCGTGCTCTTTGTCTTGGGGTTCAGGATAGACCTCATTGACCTTGTTATCCTGATTTGATTTAGATGGAGAATGATGGCCAGGTCTATCTTGCATGGGAGACGCTGACCGACTTCGTTGCATGCCTTTGCGTCTAGGCACAGGCGATGAATCCTCTGCGGGATTGTGGATTTTCGGTGACTTTGGCGCATTTCGGAGACTCTGTTCGATCCTTTCCACGAGAAAATTGATTTTAGACGAATTGATACCTCCAGAGTCAACGACATTGCTTTTTGTCCGAGAAAAGATGCCGCGGCCTGTGCCAACGCCTCCACCATCGATCCTCCTTCGTTTAGCTTTAGAACTGGGCCATTCGGCGTTGCAACTATTCGACCGTCTTAAGCCAGAGGAATCGCGACCTGTCCTAGCCGGTGCGGGAGTCTGTGGAGAGGAGGAAAGGAGGTGTGTGAATTGAGGTGGTGGTAGAGTTCCATTGCCGTTGGCAGTGAATTTACCTACATAGTTGTTCCATAGTTCGGTTGCGAGGTCGTTCTGTGGAGTCCTTTGAAGTCCGTGCAATGATGAATGCATGTCAAGAGACTCTTGACCTGCGCCTTTCGAATTTCCAGCTAAGGGCGAACTGGTTGGGGAAGAGATATGCCGGCGTTTCCTGGCTTGTGTTGCAGGCGTTTGAGACATCGTGTCCGGATTTGAACTCGCAGGGACATGCTGCCAAATAACATAGTCTTCAGGTGTAAACTCTTGCGCTGGGGCTTGGCTAATGGCATCTTCAGCATTGCTAATCAAATCTGCCAATGGAATCCTATTTCCCGGAGTCTGAGGACATTCCTTGGCTGTCTTCGCATCTGGTTTATCATCCGAAGCTTCTATTTTAGTTAAATCGGCTTGATCTGACCGAGTAACACCATTCAACCACGAGGATTGATTCTCCTTGTTCGTATGTGCTGGCTTTATGGGCGATTTGGGCGGCGATCTCTTAGATGGTGATTTCTCAATACTTTTATCATCTCTGATGTACCGAAAAGCATTCAGCTCCGAGCGGGAGTTCGAGGAAATGGTATATGAATTGGTGTTCTTATTCATGGGGTTCATAGTTAGAGCTGCTCGTCTTTCGTACGAGAGCAGCAGAGCATCTCGATTAGTCTTAAGTGGATATTTAGCAATGGAAAGCCTGCCTGGCCTGCAGAGAATGTATACCGGTTAGTCAACGTACTGGGACGAAGGATAGAGAAGACAGTTATTACAATTCTGGAAAATCAATTCAAGGAAGTGACATGCATGAATCTAACTTAAGTAGGATTTGTGTCTTGACGCATGCAATCGCATGAATCATGGACCTAAGATGTAGATGCGATAAGGGAATCGCTAGACGCGTCGCGCGCGTTGGTGGTAGTATGCCTCAGGCAAAACTATGCCTTAAATCGCAGGCACGAAGACGGTATGAGAACTGACCTGATTGGGACTAGCGCAATGACTCCATCGGCCTTTTGCGGCTTCTGAACATCAACCGCTGTTCAAACCGTCACCCCTCCAACTTAACGCCTCCTGCGCCTTCAACGACAGCGGTCGGATCAGGAACTGATCAATTGGACAGACTATTATCATCGCTGGCCGAAGGAACACCGAATTTGACGTTTTAACCCCACCGTCCTTGCCTACTGGAATCCGACAGGGGCCTCAACCCGCCACCGCCTGTCCCTTATCATCGACTGCTTTAAGGACCAGGAATTCGTTATATTCTCCGCTACTCTTCATAGCCGCAATGTCTGCTCGTACTTTGACGCACAGCCTTCGCGCCCGCTGCCTTTTGCGCAGGCCTCAGAACGTTCAGGGTTTCTCGACTCGTACCAACCTCCGTGCCGCTGATCATGGAGATCACTACGACCCTCCGACTGGGTGGCTTTTCGGTGTCAAGCCAGGCCAGAAATACGTGAAGGAAGGCTGGGAGAACATCTGGTACTACGGATTCATTGGCAGCTTGCTCGTTGCCGGTGTCGCATACGTTTTCAAGCCAGACACCTCGTACGTTAATCCCTTGCGCTTCGGCTCGCTATTATCAACAGAAGCCGCTATGCTACATGAAATGTGAAAACCTACTAGTGCATAAAACTAACTTCCTGGCAGGATACAGACATGGGCTCTGGAAGAGGCACGGCGGAGACTCGAAGCCGAGGGTATCCTGGAGGACCCCGAGAAAGCTCAGAGGAAGTAAGGGACAAATTTGTTCTGAGTATTTCCTTGTACATTGTACATAGAGCGGTCGGACATGGAAAACAGTTTCGGATGAGATGTTGTACCTGTGCTAGCGGATACGATTCGCCAGCTCAGTCTAGACAGGTCTTTTTATTCCCTTACCTATGTTCTTTTTTCTTCTTAAATTCTGCATGTACTCTGTCAACGTATATTCTGGGATGCTTTCACCGATTGCTTTAGAAAGTAACGCAAAAGCAAGGAATACAATTGTCCAATCGCAAATAGCATTTCTATCTATCGTCTAGTTTCAGCCTTCGCCTATATTCATCGGGTAACGGTTCATTCGCGGAGATTGGTCTACTTGTATCCCCGCCTAGTTATCACTACTACGGATTAGACCATTATACCTCCGGATATATATCAGTCCTTCTAAGAAGTGGTATCTCTCTCCTAACCTTCGCTAGAAGGTCCAAATCAATATCCGCGAAGGCGATTTGCGGTTCTGTATGTTCTTCGCCAAGCTGGGCTACAATCTCTCCCCAGGGATTCACAATCATCGAATGGCCATAGCTCCTTCTTTTCTCATTGTGAGACCCCGCTTGCGCCGCTGCTATCACATATGACTGAGTTTCAATAGCCCTGGCTCGTAGTAGTGTTTCCCAATGGGCCTTTCCCGTGGGAACCGTGAATGCTGAAGGATAAGTTATAAGCTGGGCATTTTGCCGCTTCAAAGCCAGACTAATTTCGGGGAAACGGAGCTACAAGAATATATATAATTAACCTCATCCAGTATGGAAACCAGGCCCTTTTCAGGTGACTTACATCGAAACATATAGCTAAGCCGACACGTCCAACAGGGGTCTCGAATGGAGGTAAAATTTCCATTCCTTTCTCAACACTCCTGGTAATAATGGTCAGTAAAACCACCAAATACTCATAGTATACCTTATGGGGCAACTGACGCGCTCTCCTTCAGTATGGGACCACCTTTGAGCTCTACGTCAAATAGATGAACTTTCTGATAGCGCTGCGTGATAATGCCCTTTTCATTGATCCAAATAAGAGTATTCTTTACTCTACCATCCGCGGATGGTTCATGAATGCCGACATTTATGTGTAAATTAGACTGCACGGCTTCCTTCTGCAGGCCCAGTACGAATTCACTATCATGCACAGAGCGCGCAAGTGAGATGGTCTCTCCTGGCGAGGACCCTATATAATCTGTCGCTTCAGGAAGAAACAATGCCTGGTCGCGTATTAATTAGAAATCCGCAAGTCAATGACATATACCGTACTTTAGCTCCAGCAGCAACGGCTTTGCGCACCAGTATCTGACACTGGGCCAGATTGGCAGTCATGCTCGCAGTCGAGCATAGTTGCCCCACGGCCTATCGAGTTAATAAGAAGTTAGTGGCTAGAGTCGCTCCTCTTTTGTTTGTTATATTAAGGAATACTTACTGCAATTACCATTTCTACTTAATTGAAGCTTAAAATGTGTCTGTAGTGAACTTGTAGTAGAGTGTATGATATCTATTGGAATGAAGGTATGTAGTTATAATTGGTGAAGCACGTTATCTGATTAAATACGATTAGTGAGGTAATCGGAGACTTTCCCATTTTGGGACAACATTTATCTTGACTGCCAGCAGCGGAACCGAATCTGAACGAACGTCACTGACCGCACCAACATCCCAGAAAGCAGCTTTATGATAAAAAAACCTGACTCCACGGTCAGGTCACATAGCTGCCAGCATGAAAAGCTTACGGAGGGATTTCTCTTCTGACCCGCATACCGCAAATGTCACCAGCAAAATCTTCGTCAGGTCGACAAAAAGTGGAAAGGTGCAAAAGATTGTTCGTGAGCTTTATCTGAGACAGGATATTCCTTGCTCATCGAAGCTGTGCTCAACATGTCCCTCGGTCGCTCCAGCGGATGCAAATGGAAACAGTCAGTAAGATCGGTGTAGAATATTGCTTCTAGTGGCTAATGCGACACAGTTGCGCCTTTCGTTCTTTCAGAGCACCCCGCCGGCACAACCGCTTTTCCTCGTGGCCATTACCTCGTCCCTGATACGAACGCGCTGCTGAATGGCATGGATCTATTTGAGCATACCGGCGCATTCTACGATGTGATCATCCTCCAAACAGTTCTCGAAGAACTTAAAAACCAGTCTTTACCTCTCTACAACCGCCTACTTGCCTTGATCAAGACCGACGAGAAACGCTTCTACCTGTTCTTCAACGAGTTTAGAATGGAAACACATGTACGAAGAGGGCCAAATGAATCGATCAATGACAGAAATGACCGTGCCGTCCGTGCTGTAGCAAAATGGTACACTGAACATTTACGAGCCGCAGCGAAGAAGGGAAAGAAAGAGAAGACAGTGCCTACTATTGTTGTTATTACGGACGACAAGGACAGCTTGCGCAAGGCAAAGGAGGAGAACGTGACAGCTCTGTCGTTAACCGATTACGTCTCGGGCTTAGAGAATTCCGACAGATTACTCGACATGATCAACGAGTCAAGAGAACAAAGAGAGACCAAGGGTACACGCGGAGAGCTGTTTTACCCAGAATACTATACCATGTCCAAGATCATGACTGGATTGAGGGCTGGTACCTTACATCAAGGTGTATTCAATGTGTCCCCGTACAATTATCTTGAGGGATCCGTCAATGTCGCAGCATTCGACAAGCCTCTTCTCATTCTGGGTCGCGACAACAGTAACAGGGCTATCTCTGGGGATGTTGTTGTGATTGAAGTGCTTCCTAAGGATCAGTGGAAATCTCCATCAACTAAGATTGTTGATGAAGAAGCAGTATCCAAGAATGACAACCCTGACGCGGAGGATAATGAGGCCGTGGTCACTGAAAGGGAAAGAAAAGCTTTGCAGGAAGAGGTCAGACAAGCGCATGGAAAGGGCACAGAAGGAAGGCCTCAGCCAACAGCTAAGGTTGTGGGCGTGATCAAACGTAACTGGCGGCAGTATGTCGGACACGTTGACTCGGGATCAACAGGCTCCCAAGCTAGCTCTGGTCGGCGTCAACAAAATGTTTTCGTATTGCCCATGGACAAGCGTGTACCTAAAATTAGGGTCCGTACCAGGCAAGCCTCCGAACTGCTGGGTCAACGAATTCTCGTCACAATCGACGCATGGGATCGTGATTCTCGGTATCCTACTGGGCACTTTATCCGTTCATTAGGAGAGCTCGAAACAAAGGGAGCTGAAACGGAAGCTCTGCTACTCGAATACGATGTACAATATAAGCCGTTCCCGAAAGCCGTTCTCGACTGTCTTCCCGCAGAGGGTCATGACTGGAAAGTTCCCGCTAGTAAGGAAGACATTGGCTGGAAAGGCCGCAGAGACCTCAGAGATCTTCTTATATGTAGTATTGATCCGCCAGGCTGCCAAGATATTGACGATGCTCTTCACACACGACCATTGCCCAATGGCAACTTTGAAGTCGGAGTCCATATCGCTGATGTATCACACTTCGTTAAGCCGAATAATGCGATGGACCTCGAGGCTAGTCTGCGTGGCACAACAGTCTATCTAGTCGACAAGCGCATTGATATGCTTCCACACTTGCTTGGTACGGATCTTTGTTCGCTCAAGCCTTACGTGGAACGTTATGCTTTCTCGGTTTTGTGGGAGATGACTCCAAATGCTGAGGTTGTTTCTACGGACTTCACCAAGTCCGTCATTCGCTCTCGTGAAGCCTTCAGTTACGAGCAAGCCCAGATGCGTATTGACGATCCATCGAAAAAGGATGAACTAACCGAGAGCATGCGCACTTTGCTTCGGTTCTCCAAGATTCTCCGCCAGAAGCGTATGGACGCAGGTGCACTGAACTTGGCCTCGCCTGAAGTTCGTATCGAAACCGATAACGACGAGGTTGGAGATCCACTTACGGATGTCAAGACAAAGGCTATGCTCGCAACCAACAGCCTCGTTGAAGAATTCATGCTTCACGCCAATATCACTGTTGCAGCTAAAATCTATAGTACATTCTCCCAAACCGCTATGCTACGACGACACGCCACCCCTCCACCACAGAACTTTGAAGAGCTCATTAATCAACTTTCCAAAAAGCGGGATATGAGACTTGATGTTTCTAGCTCACGCGCCTTGGCCGACTCGCTTGACCAGTGTGTTGATGCTAAGAATCCCTTCTTTAACACCCTGGTCCGCATTCTCGCTACCCGATGCATGACATCTGCAGAGTATTTCTGTGCAGGTGCTCATGCCGAGTCGGAATTCCGTCACTATGGTTTAGCCTCTCCCATCTACACGCACTTTACCTCGCCAATCAGACGATATGCCGACTTGTTAGTTCATCGGCAACTTGCATCTGCTATCGGATATGAAGGTGAAGATGGCCGGGCAGTCATTGAAGGTGTCATGACCCGCAACCGTCTCGAGGACATCTGCCGTAATATCAACTACCGCCACCGCAATGCCCAACATGCTGGTCGAGCCAGCATCGAGTACTACGTTGGTCAGGCACTGAAAGCGCGCGGCGAGAAGCTATCCGCTAACGGAGTGGATGGCGGCATCGAAGAAGAAGGTTATGTCATGCGCGTTTTTGAGAACGGCGTGGTGGTGTTTGTTCCGCGATTTGGTATCGAGGGTGTTGTGCGTCTGGAAGACTTTGTGCTCAAGGGTGATTCTGCCCTACGCTCTGTTGAGGAACGGCGAGAGCTAGTAGTCCGTCGGGAGAGCGAGTTTGACAACGAGGAATACACTCTTCAAGTCTCGGATAAGGGCCACTCTGATCAAGGAATGAGTGTGGAACTCTTCCAAAGGGTCAACGTCAACGTCAGCTCCGTGAAGGAAGAGAGTGGCCGGGGTGCGGGAAAGAGAAGGGTTAGGGTGTTGATTTTGGGAACCCAAAATTAGGGACAAAGAAAAGAAAAGAAAGCATGTCTTATGATGGCATTTGAGTGTTGGTCATAAAAAAGAGATCATTTGGAGTCTAGTGGTATTATAAATAGGTCATGTATTACTGTCTGGTTCATGTATACTTCTTGCATTTACATTATTAGACTGGATAATGTCTCTTTTTCTTCTTCTTTTTTTTTCGCCCCAAACTCTCCATGCGCATTTAGCCGAAATCACTGCTGTCACACTCTTTTCAATGTGACCATGCCACGAAGTAGTGCAACTGGTGACCAGAGCTTAGTCTCAGGTACTGCCTCGGAAGCTGGAGGTTCCACTGCCGGCTGGTTCCTCTTCTCATCTCCAGCCCCATGGGAGCTTCCCACCTTGACACCGTCGTCATTAGCAGTCACCGCAGCAGACGATTCCAGTTGAGCTTGCCGGTTGGTATATTCCACTTTCCAACCTCGAACTACCCACAAGCACAACGACGCACCAATATACATAAACCCGGTGAAGATCTGAACCCTCAAGTAAACAGAGTCGTTGGAGTTGTTGTCCCGCAAGACAAGAGCGATAGCCTCAGAAACAGTCGTAGGAGCAACGAGAATGATCCAAGTAATGCTAAGACCGCTGGGCAGGTCTCTCAAGCCTATGATCTCTGCAAGCACAGGCGTAACAGTTGCCCAGTACGTACCAGCCACGGTACCAACAAGGACCGCAAAGAAGCAAACTACGCCCATGCTGCGCGCAAAGATCCAAATAACTAGACAGAACAAACCACAGCAGAAAGAAAGAAACGTAGCAATATTGATGCGACCGAGTTTGTCGCTGAACATGCCCACAAAGGGACGACCGAGGCCTTGACCAAGATTCAGCAAGGCACTAACAATACTACCCTGGTGGGATGAAAGGCCGACCGAGAGGGCGAAGTTAGCTACGCTGAATAGGAGGGCGACATAGCCTAGCATACTGAAAACGCCCCAGCCGAGAAAGAGGAGAAACTCAGGGCGTTTGAATAACGGGAAGTGGAAGGCTTTGTGACGACTTCCAACGTCTTTGTTGCGGTCTTTTATGAGGTTTGCGCATATTAGGTTGACGACGCATGCAATGATGCCCAAGATTCGGAAGGCCCAGCTAAGTCCCAGTCGAGGGATCATGGAGCCTACTGCGAGGGACCAGATCAGCCCCCCCAGGCCGGACCCGGCGGCGTTGATGCCCATCGCGAGACTCCGTCGTCGCTGGAACCATTGAGGGATAATGCCTACGCTTCCAACGAAGAGAAACCCCATCCCCCATCCGAAACAGACGCCTTGGCTAAGGAAAATATGCCATCTTTGCGTGGCGAAGGATGATCCTATCAGTGAAAGGGTCTCAAAAAAGACGCCCAGGTTTAAGACAAGACGTGTCCCATAGACATGGATCAGGTGGGTGGCCAAAGGAGCAACCAAGAGAGCACAGGATATGCTCAGACCACCGGTGAAGGCGTACGAGAGTGCAGAGGTGTTGGGGAATACATCGTGCGAAAGATAATAAGAGAGGAATACACCGTAACTCTTAACTAGCGGTCAGCCCATCCCGACTTTCTATGAAGGGACAATGAACATTAGGAGACGAACACTGTTAATTCCCCATGTATGTGCATTGATCCAGAAGACACAGGCAACACAAACCCATCCATAGCCACCATCTGGGGGTACATCACTTTGGTACTTGTCTTCTAGGACCTCCGGAGCTGCGTCTTGCTGCTCTTCCGACTCGGTTTGATCCTGACAATGGTCTTTCCTATATAGTGGATCCTGCGAGATTAACTCACGGTCATAATCGCGAGAGCGGACTATATCGATAGGAGTGTTGTCTGCCATTCGTGCGACGGAAATAAATACTAGTAACGTGTGATTTTGCGTCTCTCCCTCCGCTTACTATACATGAGAGGACATAACTGTGCTCATGAAAGAATAGACCTTATAGATAGGATAGAGAGAAGGCTGAAGGAAAGTAGTCCAAGAAAATATGGGAACATGAGCTATTAGAAGTCCAAGTTGATGTGTCATGCATCCAACTGGAGACGCTACGACAGCCTGATAATCGCATCCTGCCGACAAGGATTCTTTGAACCACGGTAAAGACCCCGGCAGTCCCAGAGGCCGTCATTGGGCTAAGTGCCCCCGAAATTAATTGAGGGCGGATATAATGCCGAGTAGCCGGTGGAGCAAAGCTTGGGAGTTGGAGACGGAGGGAAATCCGGAGAAAGTTGGGGTATCGATTTGGTTGGTAAGCTCAAGAAAGGTCTCATTGTGCCAACAGGGGACGAATTGTACAGTACAGGGGAAATATTGAGTAATGAGATCTCCACGTGTGCCACATGATCTATGATTATATGCTCGTTTCATTTTCTGATATTACCAGCATGTCAAGGTAGGAATGCCCTAAAGATAGTACATACATCGGAGCTTTCTGACTGAGAGCAGATAAGGGGCCTGGTCAATGCCCGATGACGCTTGACCCATTGTAGAGACAATCTTAGGTCTTAGGGTTAGTATTGCCTACTGCGGTTAGTCTCTCGAGATGAACCCCCGCGTTGCCTTTGCGACCATGTGAAACCGGCGTTTGCACTGTTTGTAAGGGGTTTGTTGTTGTTTCCCCCCTTCAGTCATTCCAAATGCTTCGGTATTGTTACGGTTGTTATGATCAACTAAAAATCACCCCAATCAGTGCCAGACAGACTAACACTACAGAACAATATCATTTAATCAATTACTACCGTCCCTCCATTTAAGACTAACAGACTTTAAGCATATCTCTTTGTGATGATACTCTAATCGTCGCAGCGGGGCTGAAGAGATCTGTCTAGCCCAATCTATCAATGTGCCCACCCCAGCCACCTTCTGGAACATTATTGGCTCACTGATCAATTATATGGGAAACTGACTTCATAGCTGAACAACACATCAATCGACTCTGATGCCTCTCAGGATACCCTTCCCTTGAAGACTCTCTTCCAGGCCAACACCACACCATGTATAGACCATATCTGCACCATAACAAGACCAAAGATGGCCAACGGAAGGTCTCCCCTCCCGGGCCATCATACATGTCCGACGATCAGGTTGGTAAGTCTACATTGTTAGCGGCGTAATAACATTCTTCACTCTGCAAGGTTTTGGTGGTGTGATCGTAATTTTTATTTTTGGAACTTATCTCCTTGATACTATGTGGCTAACCTTTTCTCCTGTGCAGCAAATTATCTGAAGGATCTCCGGACAAATAGGCCAACCCGCCCAGGCGGATCGAGGCCACTCCCTACGAAGCCAGCTGATTCGGATCCTCGAGAGGACCTCCCTCCAAGGGCAGCATCAGCGATGTCTTCATATTCATATTCAAGGATGCCGTCAACCACTACAGCGGGCGATAGGGATCCGCCCCGCGCTACCAGTTCTTTATCTAACCATCGCCCTGTATCTTCTCGAGGATCCATAGGCAGTCCGGCTGGACGACCGCTGGTCCAAGAACCCCGAATGGTACCTGTGCGGAAGAATATCTCTCCAACGCGGGTTTTCTCTCGTCCCAGTCCTCCATCTCCAAACGCAGCATATCGCGAGAGTTACCGACGTCGGTTTGAAAGGGAGGAAGCCCAATCCCTCCGAGATGCACTGCAGGAGATGGATATCCAAGATGACATTCGCCTCCATCAAGCTGCCCAGGATGAGGCCACAGAACTGGTTTGGATGCACCAAAACCCTGGATTGCCCTTCAAGAACCCATACGCTCCTTATCGTAATCCCGATATGGAAAGACTTAGTCAAGGATCAGATAAGAGTAGCGCTTTAATTAGTCACACTCTCGCTTCCAGAAGCCCACGGCGGGACAGTTATCGTCCCATGTCAGACTACTACTCGGACTCACCCAGAAGACGCGCTGAGGAACAGGAGCCTGCTTTGGACGAACAAAACTCCAGCCCCAGAAAGAATGGCACACTTCGAAAGAATCCCAAAGTTGACTTTTCCTTGCCTCAAAATGGGAGCCCATCAAAACGATCGAGCAGTGGCTACGGATTAGGCCTTGCGAATACCGGCAATGGTTCGTCAAAGAGTGTTTTTCGAAACCCCAATGACCACATATATGAAGAGCCTGGAGAGTCCCAGAATGTGGAGGATGATGAACGTCTTGATTTCTCAAAATCTGATTCGTCAGCCTTAAAAGTCAAACCACGTAATGCCCTGCCTCGAGGTTCGAGGCCCCTCTCTGGCCGATTTGGCAGCCTTTCGTTTGTCGATAAACTCTCTCGTTTTGAGCTACACAAGCACCCCCCAACGCAGTCAAGAAATCCTGAGTATAAGGCCAACGATCCCCTCCCCCAGGCAAATCCGAATGATGAACAAGCCATCCTGAAAAAAGATGGAATTGAGATTCGGAGCGACGAAATTAGAGCAGCGACAAGTAAGAAGCTCAAAGACCGAAGTATAAGGCTGCCCATGCCAACTGCCGTGAGTGATCGCGCCGGCCGACCGATTGTGAGCTTTGATCCAACCTGGAAGCCCACTGAGGCCCAATCCCCAGGCAAAGGTGTCGACGTTGGAACGCGTGAATCCGCTTCACCAACCCCACCCCCCGCACCTGCTGCTCCTACAATTGAGGTATCTGAAGCGCCTTCTATCCCAGTGATTAACTTACCGGATGACAAGCCACCTACTATTTCTGAGATGGCAGGGTCGTCAGAGGACCGTAATAAAGATGATAGCTCGACCTCACCCAACAGCAAACGCCCAAATCCATTCCAGAGGAAATCGCCATCATCGGCTCTGCAGAACCGTTGGCTATCAACTTATAGTCGGGCTGGCGTCCCAACGGCAAAGTGCGAATCATGCACTCTTCCGATTTCTGGAAAGATAGTCACTGCTGCCGGATCACGGTTTCATCCAGAATGTTTCATGTGCCATCATTGTCAAACGCCACTTGAGTGTGTGGCCTTCTACCAAGAGCCTGATGCGAAACGTCAGGAACGACTGGCAGCCGCTTCGGAAACCGACAAGGAGGCCCGTTTGCCGAGGTTCTACTGTCATCTTGACTTTCATGAACTCTTCAGCCCGAGATGCAAGAGCTGCAAGACCCCTATTGAAGGAGAAGTGGTTGTAGCATGTGGTGCTGAATGGCATGTCGGCCACTTCTTCTGTGCTGAGTGTGGTGATGTACGACCAACCTAAGAGCTTGAAGTTTGAGTAATAATATGCTAACTACACTTTTCCACAGCCTTTTGACCATGAAACACCGTTTGTAGAAAAGGATGGCTTTGCATGGTGTCTTCAATGCCATTCCCGGCGCACTGCTCCTCGATGCTCGGGGTGCAAAAAACCGGTACTCGATGATGTTGTCATCACGGCTGTCGGAGGTCAGTGGCATGATCAGTGCTTTGTCTGTCACGAATGCAGTGCCGGGTTTGGGCCGGACGGTCGATATTTTGTCCGAGAAGGCGAGCCCAAAAGAACAGCAAAAGGCCGCATCATTGGAGGCCCAGTCCAGCTACCTGTATGCGAAAGATGCGAGGGTATACGACTTAAGGCGTCGCCTTAGCTTTGATGGTGACGCGCGAGAAACTCCGAGAAGACACGTTTATTTATCATTTAAACGAAGTTTTATTGACTTACATACAGTGCTTGTAACTGTTCGCAGCATCTTGGTGTTGGAAGTAAAGTCTTGTCTTTTTGGTTTTCTTTTTCTTTTTCTCTTCTTTTCTTTTCTTTGGGTATACTATGCATGTTACACGTTATGCCAACTATTGCATATGCAGCAAGCGGGGATACGTATCATGTGAGTGTATGTCAAATACTGGTAGCGTCTGGCAGTTTGCCGTACTTCTTGGGCGTCATAGGGCTAGGGACAGGGTCATGGGACTGGCTTTTAACTAAGTTTCTTTTCTTTTCTTTGTTTTTTCTTTTCGGGTTAATAGCCTTTATAACTGAAACTACTATATACATACATCAGGGGTTCGAGTACTGGTTTCTAACCGCATAGAATCGACGCTAGTATGGGACACCGTAGCCAGAAACAGCAATGGAGATAACTAGGAGGTATCAAGCAGGCCATTCTGGGTCGGCCTTGCGACGGAAAACAGCCACATACTTGTTTCCCTTGTTCCTAGTGACCTTCTTGCCTTCCTCCGTAGACTCCCTCATGACCTCCACACAGGGGTCATTTGCCAATTCCTCCTCCGAGACCCGCTCAAAGAGATCTTTCACTCCACCTTCACTCGCCTGCTGTTCACCTTCCTCTCGGAAATGCCTCAAAACCCAATGATGATATTCCTCCACATCAGTGATCGTATACAAAAGACCCCCAGGCTTCAGCGCATAGGCATATTCAGCATTCAAATTTTCGGAGATAATCCTGGCCTTGTGCTTCCTGGCTTTGAAATGAGGATCTGGGAAGCAAATAAAGATCTTAGATAGTTGGTGTCTGCGGAAGAAGTTGGGGAAGAACTTCATCGTATTACTGCGGAGGGCGCTGATGTTCTGATACCCCCCTGGGACAAGGCTATTAGATGTTTCGGAGGTGGCGTCTGCGTCCGGAGAAGCTCCATCGGTGGCCAGTTCGGCTGTAGTTGACGGAGCTGGGGAATCGGTGGCGGTTGTAGAGGAGTTCTTGAGCTTGTTCTGTTGAGTTCGTAGTGCTTGGATGCGATTTTCTACGTATTCGATAACTTGGGTGCGGATTTCCATACCTAGTTGATTATTAGTTTATATTCTTTTTACAGCAAAAACTGAAAAGGACTGCAGAATAAGATGAAAGAATCGACAGGGTCATGAACATACCGAGCATCAAAGTCTCAGGTAATATCGGCGCAAGGCCAACAAGCAAGCCACCGAACCCGCATCCAATATCCACAACCTCGACATTTTTCAAGAGTTTCCTCGCACCCGCCAGGTTCGTTTGTTCAGGATCAGGATTCACAAACGCCGGATAATGCGACGACCAGTCCATATGCGCCGGACTGAGCGGACTAGAGCGTTTAGTTAGCACCCACAAAGCCAACTCACGCACGCAATTGATAGATCTACATACTAATCCAACCTATGGTCTGAGAAGGGATTCGCGTGTGCACGCTGCCGATAGAATTTCTTCTGGGGCAGTTTAACCTTGTCCGTGTCTTCGTTGGCTGCGGCCGCCGCTTTTTTACGGTATTGGTCGCGCTTTTGGCGCTTGGCCGGATGAGCGGACATTGTGATTATGGTTGACTATGCTGTTGTGGCTGAAATTGGTTCGCAAAGTAAAGTTGTGCAGAGACGATTGACGGGCGTTGTGGAGGGGGTGGGGTGCATTCAACTGCGATGCGATCGGATGAGGTGCGGAAATTTATTTCGAGATGGAGTTAAGGTTATGGGGGACCCGGAGATAAAAAGCTCAATCTGTAATCAATCATCAGTGACTTACTTAGATTCAAACTTCCCCAAGTCTCCTACCATTTGATTCTCGTTCAACGACTTTCGTTTTGGAATCGTGTTATGCGCTTATTTATTATATAGCTATCTTCAGAGTTGCAATTCCCATCATCGCAGACCAGCTCAATTATTAACCCTCTCATCACTGAGCAAAGCGGTATCACTCCAACTCCCCACCTATCAAGCCGTTATCAACCCCTCCGCACGTCAATATCCCCAAACATACACACTCTCTATAATTATACAACAGGCTCATATTGACAAAACTACGGATTCGTCGTATCTAAGCGAAACATATAGAAGAGAAGGAGATGTCTAATTCAACCCCCTTTCAATTCCCCCCGACCTACTCGTTCCCTCCATTCTTCACCCCCCAACCGAACAGCACAACACGACTCTCACAGCTCCAGAAATGGTCTTTATTGATTCAGTCTTGGTGTCGCCATCACCGAACATACCGTCTTTCCTTAATAGAAGCCATCGAGTCGCCGTTATTCCATAATTCCACGCTGCGGAAGCGAATACCACTGTCCGAGGCGCGAAATATCCTGGACTGGATGGCAGAGAGCGAAGAGAAGGGTGGAGGAGGTCGGAGGGCGGAGTGGGTTGATGGGGCAAATAAGACGATTGCTTGGGTTTGGTGGAGGAGGCCGGAGGAGTGGGCGGGAATTCTGGCAGATTGGGTATGTTATCTTTCCGGATGGGCAAACGATCGGATCCTGATGATTGGTGTCGTGGGGGGGGGGGGGTGTAGATTGAGAATACCGGACAAAAGAATGTGGTTTTGACGGTTTATGAATTAGTTGAAGGGGAGGCAACTATGTCACAAGGTAGGTCATGTGTGGGTGTTCCGGGTGTTGCGTGAGGTCTGCTGACGCTCGATAGAATGGCATGGCATGGATGTAGATGTTATGATGAAGTCGCTCAATGTCCTCGTGAAACGGGGCAAGGCCCAGGTCTTTGGTAATGAGGGCCAGGAAGGTGTTAAGTTTTTCTGATACAAGCAATTATCTAGCGCAGGCGTTGAAATCATGCACTGTCATCATGGCTGTTCATTAACTCGCTCGGATACGATCAGTAACTTCTACATGACAATTCCAGAATATACACAGAAGAAACCCTCCGCAGGTCAAGAACCCCGAGAGGGAGGCCCAGAAAAAGCCTGGACAAGCAAAAAGCAAAACCATTTCACAGGAACACCCTAACTCCCGTCTAGACATGCGCTTACTCCTCCATCTTGTCGGCCATGTCTTCACTCAGCTCATACTCATCTGCTGCGCGCAATTCTTGCGACATCACAATGTCGAGAAGCCAATCCACGCGTACAATCCGCGGCGTTTTCCCAATACCCTGAACCATCTGGCGGAACCGTGGCCATAGTCTTTGGTGCTCGGGTACTACACTGCTAAGAAGATACACTTCTTTCCGACCCCAGTTATCGTCGTCGTCACTGTCATCATCGCTCTCTTCTCGTTGTGTTTGGTACGAGACGCGTCCGCGGAAGAGCGAAAAATTTCCTCCATTGGTGTCAACAATTGACTTGAAGGCTTCAAAACCCCCTCGGATGGCTTCGACACAATAGATCTGATACCCCTGCAACAGCTTGTTCTTGTTATTCTTGGCGTTGCTTAAGGCTACCGCTAGAGAGAACCCGAATCGCTTTTCCGCAGCCTTGTCCTCCAAGAGGAAACTGGCAGGATCTAAAAGCTCGTTCTTTTTAAGGCATGCTGTAATGAAATCGGTGCTGATAATTATTGGGCTATAAGCAAGTGCGTTGACGAACTTAGGCGTTCGAAGTATAGACGGGGCGGCAAGGTGAGAACATTTCCGGGCATCTTGGACAACCTGGACTCCAAGCTCTCGAAGTTGTCGCTGTATATATCATTAGTTCCTGTCCCGCGGCGAATAAAGCCATAATAACATGAGGTGACTTTCACAAACCTTGTCTGCATCTTCTTTCTTCATGTTTCCTACCCACTTCTGGTACCCCGTGATTAATAGATGCATTGTCACGGGAGGCTTTGATTTCTTCTGCCTCTTTGCCTCTGTTGCTTCGTCCTCATCGCTCCTGGCCTCAGGCTCGACTGATCTTCGCTTCTTAGCATTTAATGTAACGCGGTCCTCATCCGTCTTCCTGCGACCTCCATAGATCACACCACCAACACGCTTCTTTTCCTTCTCGTACAGTGCAATATCCGGAGCAATATCATGGAGACGGGCAGCCGCGGCTTCCTTGGACTTCCGACTGCTTGTGGAGGATGGCGTATCATTCTCCTTGCCTTCCGAAGTAAGTCGGGTACGCGCAGGCGTCTGTAGCTTCCTGCTATCTGAGAGTTTCCGCGACTTGCCGGCTGGTGTTGCATTCCCTGTATCCGAGGCATCTCCGTCATCTTCCAGTTCTTTCGCTTGTGGTGGCTGAATGGAAGTTGTCGCCTTTCCGGTTGTAGCGTTTTGATCCCTGTTCTGCATGACTCGACGCGGGCTTGTGGCAGCCTCAGCTTTGTGGTCTGAAGGGAAAAAGAGGCTTTCGAGAACACTCCTATCCAGCCGTGTTTGACCGACTACCTCGCCTAGGTTGGTCCGTCGAGGAAAGTGCGTATAACGGGGATCGGAAACCGGCAGCAGCTTCCACTTTGCGTAGCTCTCTTCAAGCCACAAGTGATTGACCACATGCAGTCCCCATTCTTTTGCTGCGGAGCACTTTTCACTGTTTCCATGAGCAGTCACCAAATGTGTGTTGTCTTGTTTCAAGGTCTTAGTACATTCTGCACCTGATGCGGCGACTAGGTTTTCCAGATATGCTCTAGCTTCTCCAACATAATTGGACAAACTGATCTTGAATCCTTCAAAGCCCGGGATAGCAGTGCGCGGCACAGGGTAGTGCAGCAATCGCCGCAAGGGCGAAGTCCAAGTGTTGTATGTTACCAAATGGTAAAGCCAAGATAAGTTTCCAACCTCTTTATTCAGCCTCGACGCCAAGCGATATGCATAGCCTTCTCTGTAACGACATATCAAGACTTCTGCCTTGGAGACATCAGACGTGACAGTACCTCCGCCTTCCTCGATAATTTCTGTGATCGAATCTAATAAGTGTGAGCCAATCCCAAGGTCTGTAGAAAGCATGACGTGCTTCCCTTCGAATACATCGAGCTTTGGCCGAGGTGTCGGTAGAGTAGTTGGTTCGGCTGTGGAAGCTCCGACAATATCTCGGTTCTCTGTAGAGCGGATCGGCGCATCGGGGCCTGCACGGAGGATTTCTGGGTTTGGCAGAATATATGGGCGCTCATCGATTCGTCGTCCGAGTTTCAGGCAGTCGTCAAACCTGGCGAATATCAGGTTAATGAAACCTTCCAATATTCTGCCATTGTAAACCCAAGGGTCTTACCAGTGCGGAAGCACTATCTTGACATTCAACTTCTTGCCAAGCGCCACTCTAGCCTTGTCTGAATCCGTGGTCAGATCGACCAAGTGAGTGACCATTTGTGTTATCCTGGGGCTGTAGAGCCCGCCTTTTGCCAGCACACCACCGATAATAGCATCCTTATCACCCTCTGGGATATCACCACAGGTAACCACAACATCGTTCAAAAATAGTCGTGGGTCGGGACTGTACTGTCGCGGATTTGCCAGTTTTCTTTTATTAAGACATGCATGCAGCCATTGCGGTTTGACGACAGGGATCAGAGCGTCATTAGCAGCGTCAAACGTCGGGAAATCGATGGTGGTAGATACGAGGTGGCTAAATTCATGTAACGGTGGGAACGCGGCAGGCGGTTCATAAATAACGGATTCACCACCCTGCTCCTCGAGGGTTGTCGCAAGCTATCGGGCATGCGTGTAAGAGTCTATTGTATCCAAGGCATATGAAGGATAGAGCATCCAATGCGTACCTGGTGCGCCGTATCGAGGCTGAGGTCTTTCGAGCATATTATACAGATCTTGCACTGGTCGAAGAGCTGAAGCTCCTCTTCGCGGCTCCCCATGGCGGGAAATGAGGGTATTGCTGTTTTCTTTCTTGTTGTATATAATGTCTTATCACAGTCACAAAAGTAAGGTTTCAATATTGCTGGTTGACTGGCAGCTGAGATCTGTGGTGGCGGCGTTTTACTACAATTATGCGATGCGACGCGCCCACGCGCCGGCACGACACCTGATCACGTGTGCACACCATTTACCGCGAGTGTAATCAACGCATTCGCATTCTACTATTCCTCTCTCCTGAAACATCACCAGTTCGGAGACAGCCATGCTGTGGGTATACTATCTTGAGAATTTATAGGCGATGGCGGCGACACCGTTCATATCTGGAAGGGCGATACTTAAGCCCACCATGCCATGTGCTACAGGACTTCACCGAAGATCTGTTGGAGAACTGAGAAAGACGGGCCGAAAGTTCCAATTGTAGATTATCTAGAGTGTCATGTTTGCTTCCAGATAATGGCCAGAATATAGTAGGTTTATTTAGTGCATAATGCAAGATAATAATGCAAAATGCTCGGCACTGCTTCTCGGGCCATTCAGAGTTGACTGTGGGAATGCACCTCGGCTCAACGATCTAGTCCACGGCAAAAGTGACTTGGGCATACCTCCGTTACCCCAGACCATAACCTGGGATCCCTCCGCCTTTTAAAGCCCCAGACGGGCCCATGATGGACCGATACTTTCCCAAATAGAAGAGATACCTATGCGATGTCTTCCCCTACAGTTTCCGGACCTTTTCGCATCGTCGACCATGTGGTCGAATGCCAGCATATTCGGGAATATCCCGCGGCTACGGCTGACGAACAGGAAGATGAATTGCATTTAGCTGTCAAGCAGTATATTCCCCTAGATAACCCTAATCCTCAGCCAGGTGATGTCACTATTCTTGCGACCCATGCGAATGGTTTCCCCAAGGTACCACGCCCTTGATTTTAGTTGCGCTATCAATTAGTTGTAACTTGCTTTTTTTTTTTTTTTTTTTTACAATGAGAACATAAAGCTAATGCTGTATACCAGGAACTCTATGAACCACTCTGGGAAGAACTGCATGCTCGGTCCAGAGCTAATGGCTTTCGCATCCGAAGTATTTGGATAGCCGACGTTGCGCATCAGGGGCAAAGTTATGTAGCCAACGAGGATCTTTTGGGCAACGACCGTACGTAACAATGTCTCCGCTGGATGGTACGAACAAACCAAACGGCGAATACTCTAAAACTAACGCTTTGTGCGCAAACAGCTAGTTGGTTTGATCATCCCAGAGACCTCCTTCACCTCGTCAACGTAAAGCGCAAGGAGATGCCTCGTCCGATCATCGGGATCGGTCATAGCTTTGGCGGCGCGCACCTGTAAGTCTTCTGCAGGATGGGACCTCGCAACTCTTCTTAACACGCTTTAACCATCACAGTGCGAAATTATGCGTGATGCATCCCCGACTCATCCATACACTTGTCCTGCTAGACCCTGTTATCCAGCGACAAACGACACAACTAGATCCCCTCTCGGCCGATAAGCGCAAACTGGCCATGGCCAAAACTACCCAACTATCAACCTATCGACGGGATATCTGGCCTTCCCGCAAGGCCGCTGCGGAGGGTTTCAATCGAAGTCCGTTCTACCAAGCCTGGGACTCCCGTGTCCTTGACCGCTGGATTAAACACGGCTTGCGAGAACTTCCCACGGCTATTCATCAACTTCCCAACGAAGCATCAAAGGACGGTGAACGACCTGTCACCCTAACGACACCCCTTCACCAAGAAGTATTTACCTTCTCACGCCCCAATTACGACGGGCCTCCAGGAAAGGATGTACCGGTGAATCGGGTGACACATCCCGACCTTGACCCCAATCACCTGGGGTCTTTCCCCTTCTACCGTCCTGAGCCGTCGCGCATATTCGCAGAGATCCCGCACCTCCGACCTAGTGTCATGTACATATTTGGCGGCAAATCGGATATGTGTCTTCCCGAGATGATGGCCGACAAGATGACCAACACTGGTGTAGGTTTAGGTGGCAGCGGCGGGGCAGCAGCTGGTCGAGTTCGCGACGTCTATCTTAAAGAATACGGACATCTCCTTGCCCAGGAAGCACCGACTGAATGCGCCGAAGCAGCCAGCAAGTGGTTGGGTCAGGAACTGCGACGGTGGCGAGAGGAAGACCAGACTTTCCGAGAGCAGTGGAGTCGGAAGTCGAAAGTTGAGAAAATTACCATTGATCCGCGCTGGAAGGAACACGTCCCCGCCCCTGTGAGGGGTAAGAAGGGCCCTTCCAAGCCAAAACTGTGAAGACCGGTAGACGGCCCGCAGCTACACAGGAGTTATGCTGTCCTCAATGAATATAGCGTACGTCGATGAGGTTCATGTGTAATAGGATAAGCAACATAATATTGAAGACCCTAAATCACGCTGTGAGGTGTAATATCATCTTCATTTTTCTCATCCTGTTCTCTATAATAATAAGGTCCTGGCCAGGCCAAAACCAATGTCTATAATGAATAAACAAAACATAGATGCCAGGGTCATAGCCAAGCAACCGTAGCTCCTGGCCACAATGCTCGCTTAAACGGAGTAAGGATATGGTGCCAGTGATAACAGTTATACTAGCCTAGTTTGATTTCTTGGCCACGCCATTTTCGCCCTTGTCTTTGGAGCCAATGCGGATGATCTCCGGAAAGTTCCATAAATGCGGCCACCACAGGTAATATTCTTCCTGACGGTTGTTCAAACAGTGGCGCAGCCAAATGCCCCAGATAATATAGAGGTACGCACCAATACCAGTCATAAGATGCCTTAGCAACAGAACAATGTTAGCACACACGGTACGAGCGAACACCTCCGGCAGCGCAGAAAAGAGAAAGGACAAGGGAAAGGAAAACATACCACCAGCCATGACCTTCTAGAAGCATACCCCACGGAAGCCCCACTACCCGACGCCATCCGCGGATCCTAGTGCAAAAGTGGTTATCCAGATTCCAGATAAGGAAGCCACCGAGGAACATGCTCAGCCCATAAATAACCATGAACCACATGGTCTTCAAAATCTTGACATCTCGCACATTCTCGTAATGTTGATGCTCCTTCGAGGGAACGGGCAGACCCTGTTTCTCGCGTGCTATCCGGTCCTCCTCGGTGGTGTGTCGCCACTTAGGGCGAAGGGTTACCTCCATGGTGTACATACTCCGCAGGACGACGACAATGGTCAGAATAGCATATGCATTCTGATGGAAGATGGGGTCTTGAAGGTAGTGGTAATAGAGCGTGATGAAGACGGCCAGACTGGTCAGTGCAATGGCTAAGAATACACGGACGCTTGTCGGTCTCGAGTAAGAAAAGGAAGCATAGCACATCAAACATGTGGTGTAGATCATGGAAAGCTCGTCGACAAGTTGCATGGGATCTGTTGGAAAGAACAGGTTAGTAAGCTCGAGTTACCGAACGCTTTTCGTAGAAGGAATATAGAGGTATATCACTTGCATTTTAGCGTTGAATGGAACAGGAAACTCCCCGTTCCAACTAGGAGATAACCATAGTATGCCACTTCAAAGATCGAATCATGTCCATTGCGCCTGCAACTGCGTAGCCCTTTGATTCCAAGCCACATGAACAGAAGGTTTGTCAGAGCGTTGACAATCTCGGCGGAGTAGATGGTCGCATAGTAATCCTATTTTCATGGGAACATTAGGAGTGAATCAAACAGAAGAGAAAGACCCAAAAAAAAAAAAAAAAAAAAAGGGTGGGCGCACCTCCTCGCACCAATTCAAGGTCGACGTAACGGGACTCCAGTACCCAGCCTTTGAAGGAGGATATGGAAAGAAGGGAAGGGCAGGCCACTCAGGCATTACGGGTAGAGACCGACTCCGGCTGTCCACGGATAATGGTCAATCTCTGTTGTGACGGGATAATTATCGGGTGGAGTTATAGAAAAGAGGGCATGGCAGGTACAAAGAGGGGAAGAAAGAGGAAAGAGATGTACAAAGGAAGAGGCGTCGACTGGCGTTCGTGGAGTTACTTTCTACCTAAACTAACTCGACATCCGTTCGGTTCATCCAGACCCGTGACGTCGATTGATTACGAGTAGGTCAAGCATCGCAGGCTGTCAATCCGCATTTGCAGGAAACCGATTGGCTAGCCTGTGTCTCCGCCAACTTCCGAATCATTGCTTGGGCTGGTAACATTACTTTGATTACTTAGTACAGTGCGGGTGTAATTTTGACTTTGCCCTAGCTATGGATGCATTCGGCCTTAAATTTCATGAAGATTCCTGGATGAGACACAAAATGAGGGTTTCTAAGGTATGTACTTCCAGTGAAAAGTTCATTCCCCGGAGTCTCTGCGGGAGAGTTCAAGGCTAGTTCGTCCAACGGTAAATCGTCCCCCAATTGGCAAGATTCCATACATATGCCTCGGTGCATCCATGGATGGGTACATATGTACTAGAGTCGCAGGCCTGATTGCACCAAAGATACTACATGGACACCAACTAAAAAGTCTCGTGGCCAGGGATCGCATTCCGTTTGGAATAAAAGTTAGGTAAGCCGATGTACTGTAACTATGCCGTACTGCACACCTTCCCCGAAGCAAATTGATCGCTGTAATCGAGTACCGGAAATACACCGCATGTGGCCGCCCGTGACTATATCCGGCCAATCATAGTAGATCCGGAACGGAGCTCTGATGACTTCACCAACCGCGATGCTCGAGAGGAAAAATGCTACCGGCAATTCCGTTTTTTTGGAACCTTACATCGTTCCTGATCTGAGTACATGTCAGATCTCACCTCGCCAATTTACAATTACTTTTTCTGTATCGCTTGAGATGTGGTCTCTGCCGCCCCCTTCGTGACTGTGACCGCATCCCGGTCTCTCGCAAGATTCTCGTCATCTACAAAAAGCGGTGTCCATTGCGGATGAACTGAATCTGCTGTGATAATCACCGCCTGATCAACCTTCAAAGCGCATATAAACTTTGATTCGTGAACGTCCAGGCTGGGCCTGTGGAATAATATTGCAATGTCGAACAGCGCTGCATATGCAGTGCCCCAGGTGAAAAAGACCTCTGCCACTACGAGTATGTTCCTCTCTTTTACGACCTTTTTTGTTACTCTTTTCTTTCTTCGGCCCACTGGAGAAGAAATTACAACTCTATCGTTACGGTGAAGCACATTTGCTCCTGTCTAATTTGCTGGCAGCATCAAAAACTACTTTTCATTTCGCCGCTGGCCTTTGTTCCGGTCTCAGCTCCGCCATCCTCCTCCAGCCAGCAGACCTTCTCAAGACTCGAGTCCAGCAGTCTCAGAACGCCGCGCTTCTACCGACAATAAAATCCATTATCTCTTCCCCGAATGGAATTTGCGGCTTATGGCGTGGAACCCTTCCCTCCGCACTCCGCACAGGCATCGGCTCAGCGCTCTATTTCACAAGTCTCAATGCCCTACGACAAGGGTTAGCGCATACCGGAGTCCCGGTCGCCCTCTCCAGCGCAGGCGCAAACGGTAAAGGTATGGCATCTTCGTCTGCCCTTCCAAAGCTGTCGAACTCGGCCAACCTTGCCACGGGTGCGGCCGCTCGCGTTGCGGCGGGATTTGTGATGATGCCCGTCACCGTGCTAAAAGTACGCTATGAGTCGACTTATTACGCATATGGCAGTCTGTACAGCGCAGGGCGCGATATCCTTCGTACAGAAGGTGTCCGAGGACTTTTCGCTGGGTTTGGGGCAACCGCTGCACGTGATGCCCCGTACGCAGGGCTCTATGTTCTCTTTTATGAGCAGTTGAAGCGGCGCTTCGCATCGCTGGCCGACTCGGGTACTGGTGATCAATCGCTAAAGTCATCCTCTTCATCAATCAACTTTGTCTCTGGAGCATTGGCGGCTGGCCTTGCTACTGCGATTACTAACCCGTTTGATGCGGTCAAGACTCGACTGCAACTTATGCCGAACAAGTACGGAAACATGATGCGAGCGGTGAAGATGATGATTCATGAAGATGGCGTGCGGAGCTTGTTGGGCGGCTTAGGGTTGCGTATCACCAGAAAAGCGCTTAGTTCAGCACTCGCTTGGACAGTGTATGAAGAGCTGATCCTTTATGCGGAGAAGCACTGGGCATCAAGGGACTAGGTGCTAGGTGTCTGTATAACCAATAACCTATATCTTTATTTTGCTCGAGCATTTATTTGGGAGTTTGGGTTGGATCATAAAGGAGTTTGGGTATACATCGTGGCAATCATCATTGTATCATATATAGGTGCGAACATATCATCAAAATCCCAACTCACGACGAAAAATGAACATCAACGCGAAACATTTCAGGACCCAATAGATCATCAAAGTTTACAAAAAAGCCAATAAACAGCTGAGACACCAAATCCTAAATCATGAAAAGCAGACGTATAGTGGTATCACTTGTTTCGCAAAACAATTCAATCGGCTGATCAAGTAAAAATCCATGCCCTCCGACTGGGGCTCTTTTTCCGCACAAGGTACATCTTGTCCTTCTTCCTGTCGTTGACCTTCAACTCCGTCAATGTGTTGGAGGTCTGGGTAATGAGTTTGCCTTCGCGAAGTCGTCGGGTGTGATCGAAGAGCTCTTCCTGGAAGTCTTCTGAGATCCATTGTTTGATAATGATATAGTTGCTATCGCGCTGTTGTCACCTGTCAGTTAGCATTGCCTACTTCGGAGATACCAATCCTTCGAGGGCACTCACGTCATCCCAGTCCCAGGGCAAGTGATAGGCCATCAGAGTGTCAGGCAGAAGATGTCTGCGGTGGACCTAGACATTGATATTAGTTTGACCAGACACGGAAAGTATTGGCAGTTAGGTGGCATACCTTGATCCATGTCGTCCGCCGGTGTTCTTCTTTCTCTTCCTTTTCACTTTCGTCATCGTCGTCCTTCTCCTTCTCTTTTCCTTTCTTCTTCTTCTCTTTCTCCTTCTCCTTGTCCTTCTCTTTCTCCTTTTTCTTCTCCTTCTCTTCCTCTTTGCCGTCTTTCTCTTCCTTCTTCTTCTTTTTGGTGATTATCTCTTCAATTTCTTCCTCCGTATAACCGAATTCGATCCTCAGTCGAGCCCTAAATTCTTCGTCACGTCTCCTCTTCGCTTCTCTTTCGGCGTTGATCCGCCGCTCCTCGTTCAATTTCCATTCCTCAATGGCCGCTGCCTTCATCGCAGCTTCTTTACGCTCTTTCTCCTGCTTTGCGAGCAGGGCTCTCGCCTCCTCATCCCGGATCTCTTTCTTGATCCGCTCGCGCTCCTCCTCTTCGTCAATCTTACGCTGGAGCTCCTTGAGCTTTTCCTGACGGATCTGCTCTTTGAGTCGCTCCTGCGCCTCCTCCTCGTCGATTCTGCGTTGAAGATCCTTGAGCTTCTCCTCGCGCAGCTTCGATTTGACATCTTCATCCTCCCTAGCTTTGCGCTGGGCTTCCTCAAACTGACGTAACTTGTAACGATGTTCTGCTTTGCGCTGCTCCTCCTCCTCTTCAATTTTATGGCGGAGCTCCTTAAGTTTCTCTTCGCGCAGTCTTGATTTGACACTGTCTTCCTCTTTAGCATGGCGCTGGGCTTCCTCAAACTGACGCAACTTGTAACGATGTTCTGCTTTGCGCTGCTCTTCCTCCTCTTCAATTTTGTGTCGGAGCTCCTTAAGCTTCTCTTCGCGCAGTTTTGATTTGACGCCATCATCCTCCCTAGCATGGCGCTGGGCTTCTTCAAATTGATGCAGCTTCCAGCGGTGTTCCGCTTGCCGCTGTTCCTCCTCCATGCGCTGGCTCTTCTCATACCTCTCCAGCCTCCTCAGTCGCTCACTAATCTCATCCTCGTACCAGTCCTCTTCCTGCTTGAGAATACGAACATCGTGGGAATCACGAGCGTCACGGGTTTCAAGCCGATTGCGAGCCAACTCCCGTTCTAAGCGCTCTATTTCCTGCTGCTGTCTCAACAGCTCCAGATCCTGTCGATGGTCGTTCTTTTCCAGCAGCCGCTGATCAATCACCAGCTCATAATCCCGCTCATGTTGCCGCGGTGAAGCCTCTCTTGGCGTACTGGCAGTGCTGGCGCGAGGCCGTCTATGATGAGCACGCAGGAGGGTCTCGTCCTCTGACTCGTAGGGATCGATATAAGTCTCCTGGTGCTGGTCCTTACGGGCCCTGTTGGCACTTCTGTTGGAGCCTTTATTCCGCGAGTCGTTTTTGATATCGACGATGACGGCCGGAGGTGGCGGGGGACGCTCATGAGACCGTCGTCGCCGGGCGCCCGTGGATGCAGAGCGGTGCAAATGCACGTCTTGCACAACGGGACTCAGGTAAGTGGTGCTACCGTGATCGGGGCTGAAGCGATGACGGGAGAAGGAACGCCTCCTGAAGGATGTCCGACGGCGGCCGTTCTCCAGGGAATAGTCCGACTCTGAGTAGTCAGACTCGGAATCGGTCCATGGGACGATGTGTTGTTGATGACGAGGCATCTTAGTGAAGAGTATATTTTTTACCCTTTGATTTTTGTCACCCCTCTCTTTTTTTTTTTTTTTTTTTTTTGTGATAGACTGGGGTCTAGTTATCTTTTGTGTTTCCAATGATGGCAGTTGAGGATGTGGACTGTCGAAGCGGGGCGGTTTTGTGATTCAAGAGAGGAGACACAAGAAGTGACGTAGTGGGAAGAAGCACTTGGCAAACACAACTTTCCAAGAAACAGCTGTGGTGGGATTAAGAATTCCTAAGAAGATGACAGGGGTTAAAAGCAAAGCACAAGGAGGGGTAACCTCTGGGTGCGAAAGAAGTAAAGAATAAAGAAAGCGAAAGATAACCAGACGAAGAAGAGAAGCGAAGAGAAATATGACTGAGCCTCAGTCAGAGGGAAAGAAAAAGGACCAGCCCCCGTGCCTCGTAAACGCGGGCGGTCCAGCTGAAAAGTGGGGGACAAAAGAGAAGAAAAGCCGTTTATTATTCGACTGTCGTGATGGCTGGGCAGGAATCACTCATTGGACTGGCAGGTTGGGTTTTGGGGGTCAGGCTGAGTGATGATCCGCATCGGGTGGCCACTTGGTGACTTTATCTCTCTTGGTAAAAGGGTCCTAGATATAACAAATGTCCATGATTGATGAGTATCTATAGATAGTACACTAAAAGACATGAATTTCTTCGAATAAACCTTTACTAGCACCTACTACTACTCCTACCGACTGTACCTCCCAACGATACCCAATGAATCCTTCCCCGCGCGCCTCGACAGCCCTAAGTTAGTCCAACTTAGCCCGAGCGCAACCAAACAAGCACTCCTGCAGCCCAGCGGCTATGTGAAACATTCCTTTGACACAGGCCGTCTTATCAAGATCCCCGTTTATCCTTAGTACCTATGGATTACTATCCATAGATATTGCTACTATGGTAGATAGTACCCCCGGATCATTCAAAACGAGCGGTAACGACGGCCCTCAACCAAGGAAAACAAGGCGGTTAATCCCACGGAACCAGAACTTTCTTTGATCATCCATCGATCGATCTTCTGATAGAGGTGGCGCGCGCGTGATGGATGGATGCGGATATTCTTTTGCATTCCAGTGATTTTTCGTGGAATTAATTCGATCAAATATGATGATCATTTGGATTTGCTGCCTGATACACATGACGTCGGCGGGTGTCATGTAGATGAAGGAAAAGTCAGTGACCGTCAGCCTTGTGTCGAGTGGGGAACTCTCTAGTATTTAGTGCAGATTAGTACTAGTGAGGGGTTTGGGTAGGTTATGGATCAGAGATGGTTTTATCTTGGGTGGACTACTCCAAAGCAGAGACGAAATGTGTTTTACTTCCTCTGTATTAGCATTTACTAGAAGGTTTGTACCTGCTTTGGTGTGTATGTACATACATACTCGTGTATTCTCCGGAATCTCGAACTTTCAATATTAAGCTGCAGCTTTTGTACCCACGGACGCTGAATACTTTAATATCACCGTTATCGAAGCGAGCCAGTGACTTCCCCGCCTTTGTAGGATGAAGCCGTAAGAGAAAAAAAGGAAAAGAGAATAAAAAGAAAAAAAATCTGCACTTCTATGAAAGATTAAAGTTCTATTGTACCTGAGTATGGAGAGTACTGTGCAGTCACTACATCATGGGCGGGCACTTTACTATAACGTGCAGAAAACGCCGCGGGCGCAGACAGGCTGCTGTGGCCGCGCCTAATTGCTGCAATACTAAGAAAACTCTATCTCAATTTCTGAGACGCTTGCCTTCCTAAAGAGGTAAGGGAGTGTGTTAGTATAGTAAATTACTATATCGTAGACAGTACTACGTATTGCTGCTCCTTCAGGCCCCCGTAGTACACCCCACCCAACACGTCTCATGCTTTCTTTGTCTTTCTCCCCTTCGCCTCCCTATTACCACACACTAACAAGACCCGCATACACTACCTTAAATACACAGTGGATAAGAGAATCAAATAGAGTTTTCGGGACATATATTTAGCGGACGAACAACTATATTAATGAGTCAGTTCCAGTCCATCTAAAATCTCCAAAATCATACACCCCCCCTCGCCATCCCAATACTATAGAACTTCATAGCAATCACCTGCTCCCAATTAGCACAATAACAATGACCACCCCCCTGGGCGACTCAGTCAACCAACCCCCAGCCCAAAGGCCCACCCCCAAAAAACTCCAAGGCCGCACAATCGACCTCATCCACCTATCCCCCTCCCACACGGAGGCCCTCTGGTCCCTCGTCGGCGGAACTTCCGACCCCACCAAAGCATCAGCATGGACCTACCTCCCAGAAGGCCCCTACCCAGAGACTGACTTCGACAAATTCCAAGTCTCAGTAACTACCAAATGCAACTCCACCGATCCCCTCTTCTACGCCATCGCCGATAAAACCCAAAAAGTCCTGGGTTGGATCACTTTAATGAGCATCGTGCCTGAGCAACTACGGCTCGAGATCGGGTGGGTGTTGTTCTCGCCTGCGTTACAGCGCACAACAGGCGCGACAGAGGCGTCCTATCTACTGCTTAAGTATGCGTTCGAGGAGCTGGGGTATCGGCGCGTGGAGTGGAAGTGTAATGCACTGAATGAGGGGTCGAGGAGGGCTGCGGAGCGGCTTGGGTTTGTGTTTGAGGGTGTGTTTAGGCAGCATATGGTTGTCAAGGGGAGGAATAGGGATACGGCTTGGTTTTCGATGTTAAGGGAGGAGTGGGATTGTAAAGGTGTTAAGGAGGCCTTGGAAAGTTGGCTTGCGGAGGATAATTTTGATGAGTCTGGGGCGCAGAAGAGGGGCTTGGAAGGTATTAGGGAAGAGTTTTTAGGTAAGAGTAGTAAGAATTAGGTGTTGAAAAGATGTATATATGTTGTTACGCACTCCTGCGCACGTTTACCTTGTCGACAAGCGGGTATAGAAACCATAGGATGCAGATCCAATAGGATTGAATGACCGCCTTAGTTGCTTGATTATCCTTCTGATCACCAAGAACATGAAAATTCAGGTATATGTATATGTTACATTCACTGTCGTAAAGGTAATATTTACTTACGCTCTGCGTAGTATTCGAGCATGTACCTTTCGACTGAGTAAATGCTGAACACAATGCTATAGATCACCTATGACTATTCCAGCGTTCTTTTACTCCCTCCTCTATCACTGGAAGCTGGCTGTCCCTCGCGGGAGTCTTTCATCTTCGTTTCCGGAGATTGGTCAAAGTATCTGTCAGAGGCGGCATAGGCACCATTGACCTCCCGTAGCATAAGCTTGATTCCAAGCGCATCTTAAGTCTAGGCAATAGAACCCCGGCGAACAAGATGCGTTAAGCAAATTTTGACTTCATCACCAGAACCTTCTCCAGCATTAAACTGGTCCAACTTGGCGAAGCCAATGGTTGGAATGTGGATAGAAGCTATGGTGGGGCTTATGGAACCGCAAGTTTAGACAGAGTGTCCGGGTTGTAAAGACGTAGTAAGCGCAAATCTGTAACCTAGGACTCGGAATCAATAGCTCTGTGCGGGAACTGTCCTTATAGAATAGGGGCATAACAGCTAAATCCACATCGCAATTGTTCCGAGTATTAGAGAGTTGTTGTTACTGAGAAAAATGTGAAAGAGGAGATGGAAAGAAAATAGGATATAGTACCCCGTATCATAAGGTGACATCATTACATACGTTGCGTACTATTTTCTTACATTAGCTGCTCTTGGGCTACGTAGAAATCTTCTCGAAGCACTTCAGTTAAAGGAGTTACTGTGTTAGGTGGCGAACGATTTAGCCTGAACGAACTATTTAAGTTTGTTAGCATCACTGCCATCCACAAGCGGATAGTGGATATAGTACAACCAGGTGAGCTGAGAACTTGCGATGTAGAGATTTGGGGCACGCGCAAGCCACTCGATGGGTGTCATTATCGGAACCTTATAGAGCCGGAAAAATTAAGTTGGGCATATCTATAAGAAGTTAATTGGTGATGAAGACCATTGGTTATAGGTGTGTTGAAGGGGCTTTGCATGTACTGTACAATAGACAGCACAACGGGAAAAGTATTATAGAATCTGAATTTGCATTGCTTTCAGGTTACGAGGTGGAGGGAACTGCGCCGAAGTAAATTTGCAAGCACTGTCGATCCAATCTACAATCGGAAATGAATAAATACACAGTACGGAGTACGGAGTAGTTCCAGCTCAATGCCGCCTGAGCTCCACTCCTAGGATACGCGAGGAGAGACGATCGACATAAATACACGCGAAACCGATTTCGCCATATATCTCGGTCGATTCACAATGCAAAGGAACACTCGTTTCCACTTTTTTTTTTCTTTTCTTTTACCTTACAAACCCTGGTCACTGTACGTAGTTACGGAATATACATTAGTGAATTTTATGTTTGGATGCCAACCAAAGTCTTTACACACCGACTTTATCAACAATGTAAGAGCGATACTCCCAATTGGTAATTGGCCCCAAACGGGCTAGTTGTGAATCACCAACAACCCAACACATCTTTCCTGTATCGAGATGGGATCCAATTTTTTACGAAGACACTGCTACGTAGCTGTGTTTTGTGGTCCAACCTCGGGACTGACCCACCTAAAATCTATCATCCATATCTTCTTGGATCTGAGTATGTAATCGACAATTATTCTCGATTGCCGCTTGTACTATCTGTGGAATGATATAGCAACCAGCTAATAACTTTAAAAGGAGGACAAGACCCTGTGATTCGTAATCTTTTATCAATTCCGATGTAGTCTGACACAATGGTTGCCGTCGAAGGAGTTCAAGAAGTGTACGCATTGATCACTCGCCGGCTGGGGCTCTAAACCGGCTTTTCTGGGCAGGAGTTGCGAACTCTGGTACTACAGAAGAAACACATCAGATTTTAGTGACGTACGTATAACCTATCACCTATGTGCTTAAGTTGCTCTTTATAGCTGACGAAATTATCAAGCAACTGTCCCAACTGGAAAACGTGTGCTTCCTTTCTACACCTATCCAATTGCGGCCTAGCTTCTGACATAGTGGCAGCAGCACATATCGGCTATTGTATATTATGGGTCAAGATTGTAAGCTCTATAACTGCCGCAGGGGAGGTATGTATCTTTTTGAGATCATATGATAACCTATGTTGATCATTTTTCAATTCCCTAAGTGATTGTGAATATTGTCGACATCTATGCCTATCTCGTAAACTACATACACCCCTAGGAAGAATCCCTGCATCGCACGACGTACTATAGATGCCTGCTACCTGCTGCTCTGAGTTCCCTAGAGGATGCCCGCGAGACGGGAGACGAACTCGGAGGCACAACTATGCCGAGTCCCTTAGTACTCACTCCTTTGCTGCAGGCATTGTCAGAGGAGTACTATGATATTGATATTCAGTTTGGTGGCAAGGACCAGGTAGATATCACCTCTTGGCTTCATTCAATCAGACGGGATGCTAATTATGTACACTTAACAGCGAGGTCTGTTTAATCTTAACGAACGAGTAATGACACAGCTTGGCTACCGGGAGCGTATCCATCTGCTAAATGATATACTACCCGGGCTTATTGGGGCAATAATGCCATCGTCACATACGAAACATACGAAGATCATGTTATTGGATGATCCGAAAATGGTCAAATCAAAACTAGAGTCCGCAATGCGCACTGAGGGGGTTGCTGAAGCCAACAGCATCGCAGGGATCTTAGAGCATATTCTTTTCCCTCTGAGCAAATTCGCCAGCTTAGCATTCCTACAGCACATGGTTGCGGCTCAGCCAATAGTACGTTGTGGACAAACCAGTTCCATTTTGTGCTCCAGGTTGCCCACCAGGGACATGGTTTAGTGTCCGTGTTACATCCGATATGGATGGAGCTTGAGATATATAAAACATTATGAGTCATGAAAAGAGCTGGAGTAGAATTCGGTGGCGAAGAAATTTTACCCCGGCGAGCTGAAGGGCTGTGGCTGAGGGATTGAATGGCCTGCTCGGAGCAATCCGTCAGGAATACGAAAGCAACAACGAATGGCAGGAGGCTGATCGGTTAGGCCATCCCGAATATTGGTTAGACGCGCCAAAAGTGGAGCTCTAGTGAAGGGTGCTTTGCATCAGAATTCTCCGTCATTGATAGCTTTATATGATGATTGAAGTACTGTTAAGCTGTTGCTGGATGTTTATATCTGCCACTTATCGTAGTGAGCATTGAACAAACCACCTAGGTAGTAGTTCAAGCTTCTATCGCTAACATCTAACCTTCCACCACATCCTGATGGGCTTAGAGCCACGTGTCGGATGTTCTGGACTACGGCATTCCTGGGCTTCTAATCATAGCAGAGCTCGAGATCTCGCGGGACGATCGGCAAGATCCGTCGATACGCTAGTAATCTACTAGGACTAGTACCGTGTTATACCTAACTTTATAGCCGAACTGATCCCCACCTGAATGATCCGTTTACGGTGCAGAAGTGGGTACCCCAGAATATTTCAGCTGAGAACCAGAGCCGATACAGTCGATGGGTTCTTTCAAACTCATCCAGCTCACCGACACATGAAAGTGGCTCCAACAAGACCTTTAGACATCCGCTGTGATCCCAACATTGACGGGCTTTGGTGGAAAAGTTGGAGTTTCTGAAACTATAGAACACTCACTAGTTCTACTGAAGTAATCTAAAAGGGCCGGTAGTTTAAGGCTGCTTCACGAGGATATCTCCCTCCAAGTCGCCGATCCTGTTTTATTTCAATTTATTTTATTTTCTATCTTTTTGTTTCTTCTTTTGGAAAAAAAAAATTTCCTACAACTGAGCCCTGACCCTAGCTTCGTTTGATATTATGGATGGCTTAGTTGAGTTTTTGAAACAATAACACCACATTGAGATATTAATACTGAGACTGGAAGAGTACGTCCAAAGCTACCGGTTCAGGAGATGGGGCTATCATCGTACTGGTGGACTCGTGGCACCTTGTCTGACGACGTAGGGGGCGTTCCAGTTCGAAATGAGACATCGTTAAATGACAATGACTCTCAAACCCTACTAAACCTTGCTACGAGCTTACAACTTTTCGATGTTCCGCTGCTGCGGACTTCGCTTCCCAAACACGCATTATTATTATTCTTCTTCTTCTTCTTCTTCTTCTTCTTTTGTTTTTGTTTGCTGCTTACAAGATGTTGGAGAAGACGGAAACCCGGTGTTACAATATACGCAGTAAAGGAGGAAAAGCGTGGCAAGGCTACATCAAAACGACCTACCTATCGAACGGGCGGGAGCACCATCGACTATCGATCTCTGTACTATAAGCTCCAGAATATCGAAGACCATCAAGATATACTGCCGAAAGCTCGGGATCTGCTGCTTTCCTTCCTTTCGGACGCAATTACAACAACAGCGTACGACAAAGGCCAAGGCCAAGGGATATTCGCAATTCGATCATACACTGACGAAAAACTCTTTTCCTTTCTCCGGGCAAGTCACCAAGAAGTGGAAGACTCCTATCAGAGATACATCCAAAACAGGAGGAGTGGGAGTCCAAGGGTGCTGGTGTCAAATCGACAGCACGCCGCTGAGGTTCTGACACGGCTCGCGCCACTTAAACTGGTGGATGGAGCCTGGCTAGGTCTCACTAATAATATCAACACGCCTTTCGCACACAGACGCATCACAAAGCAATTATGGCAGATTCTCTCTGAGGAGCTTGGGGATGGAATATTAAGCTTTCATCACACATACATCTATAATGAAATGTTGAAGGGTCTGGACGTGAAATTACTGGAACCGTATAAGCGAGATTTTGGCGAAAAAATACCCAACACGAACGATAGACGGGCTTTCAAAGCGGCAGTAGTACAACTGCTCATTTCATTGTTCCCGCAGGACTTTTTACCTGAGATTATTGGGTTTAATCTCCATTTCGAAGGATTTAGTTTTGAGACGATGACTTTGGCACGCGAGCTGCAGGAGCTCAAGATTGACGCGCAATATTTCCTACTTCAGGTCACTATGAATAACGCGCATTCTGGGCATGCTATGATGGCAGCATCTATTGTAACCCAATATCTAGCGCAAGTTGTGCGTGGGGAAGGGTCTGAGGCTGCAGAGATTGCTTGGAGACGTGTTCAGGCAGGATATGCGTTATCTAAGCATCTTGGGAATGGCATTGAGTCGGCGGTAACCGAAGACGGAGGGGACATTGATTACTATGCGGAGAACAATGACATCCCCGGACCATATGATGAGGAAGTTGGAAACCTTCTGATTGCGAAAGCAGCAGTGGCGCAGAAGATTCACACTGCATGCCCCGCTAGAATCGGTGGTAAGCCATTGTCTGACTGGCTGAATACCAGTCATATCACATCCGATAGCAGCAAACTGGATTTCCTTCGAGAATTGAGCGACGCTGCCCCATGGGTGGTCAGGGGCAATCCAGATAAGAGTAGGTTGATCCAGGAAATGCGCCGCGGAGGGAAAATGTTTGGAGCTTTCACACTAAAGGAGGTGAATCTGTTAGAACGTTGGATAAGCTCTATGGACCCCCGGGCAACTGGAAATGATGTACAGGCTGATTACTGGAGGTTCACTGGGCGAAAGAGATTTCGTCAACATCCAACTCTGGCGCCATCTCCGGACCCATTTTTGAATTTCGATTGTTCTGAATACCCTGCTCTTCCGCTTGGCGAAGATTTCACTCACGACCCTCTGTTAATCAATTTTGACAAGAACTGGCCCAAGTTTATCTCCATGTGGTTTGCCCACATCTCTCTCCTAGAGTCGGTTGTCACGGTTCCTTCTCGTGTAGCCACCGAATTGGGTGCAGCCGTTACTCGCACTCTTAGGGCTCAGTATGGCCTCAGCCCTGAGGCAGATGGGATATTTGGCATGGACGAGATCCACCACACTGTCAGCGCCTCTACTCCCGATCTCGTCGATATTGGACTCGAGATCCTATCTTGCAAGGGTATAAACCCTCTGCCAAATTCATTATCGGATATTCTCACACAGTCTCCGTGTGAATTTTCATTAAAAATATTAAGCGCTTCAAAATATCCTGTGAGGAATGGTGAGATCCTCCTAGGAATGCTATTGACTTTTCTGGATTTGCAGAAAGCTGTGTTAGAGTGCCCAGGACTGCTCTCCGAGGTAGGGAAGCAGGCGTTAGAGGGAATTATTGAGAGGGAGACGACCTGTTTGAGGACATGTCGTGATTTGTTTGCGGCGGATAAAAGGAAAGGGGAGCTATTTGCCGCAGGATATTGGTTAGCGAGGACGGAGATTTACAAGAAATTAGGTCATAGCCTTCTATTCATTCATGACTAGGCAGTAGCAATGCCTAGCCAGAAACTTATCCCTATCACATACCTCTGTTCGCTCCGGTCAGGATTGAATTGACACTGGCACACCATACTATTTTTAGAGATTCGCAGGCATCAGTAGCAAGCGCTAAGAGTTGAGATTATAGCCTAGGAACAACAAAAATAATAGTCTTTATCTATTCGCAGGCAATACATATGTTCTGTCCAGAAAATATTGTATGCCAAAGGCTGCAGCAAGCTTTACATGTATACCACAAGTAATTAAACCGTATATATCTCATGGGTTTTCGTCTGGCGGACCCTCAGGTTTCTCCCGACATCTACTCACAAGAGCAGCTAACTATCCTGAAAGTCAGCATAACGGCAAGGTCACACAAGAAGAATAGAAGTAGAAATAGGGAGAATTCAAATTCACATTCAAGGATGTCGAGCTTTCAAGACTACAATTATACAAGGGCCGAACTCTATACAATGCCGACCTGAACTACGACTGAGTCGGGAGCGCTAGATAGAATAGGAAAACTTGTGATGGCTGGCAAAAAAGTAGGTGCGTATCCAGGTGTATCTACTAGTACTTTTGTCTGAATGACACTTTCACTAGATTTCTGTACCAGATGCCTCACTGGTCAGTTTAAGACCTTCCTACGTATCTCATGATGCCAGTTTGAGAATGAGTCGAATTGAGTGTAACAATGCTCTGGTTATACACCACGAGCAAATATGCTCGACAGTCATATAAGAGTGTTAATTAGAAAACTTCATCGATAATGAAGTTGACCTTCTCTTCACGATCGTGACTTTCTGTCGGGCCGAAGCTGGAGAAGAGCAAAGCCTTATAATGCGCGATATTTGCCTCTGGCATACTCTGTTCAAGAGGTCGCACCCACGTAATCCTCGTACCTGAAGGCGAGTTACAGAAGTTGATGGAGATATTGATCTGTGAGGATATTATTAACATTGGTTTCTACCTAGTGATCAGAAGCAGTATTAAGGACATGTGCCGAATTTGAGTTCCCGAGGTAAACATGACACTTGCTAGGCATCAGAGTAGCCGATCGCTGTCTCAGCGACTGGTGCAGCCAGTAGGCCTCACAGCCAAAAGTTCCGTCCATTAGCCGGACACCATTGTATATCCAAGCGCTGGAGTGCGTTCTGCACAGTACCAGGCTTGCACGAGTAACATCATAACTGGCTGTCCTCATCCTTTATCCTGAACAACTCCTTCTAGGTCCTGTTAAAGAACGCTTCGTCGGTTCTCCTTACTGTTTCTCAAAAACACCTGACTCGCCGAAGCCGACTGTTCTCAAAGCCAGAATAGTCCCACGATAAACTCCAACATGACTTCAGTGCCGGATACGCTTGAACTCAAGCCTTACCACCGGACTTCACAAACCGCTCATAATGCTCCATACTGTTCTTATGCGTCATCTCCAGCGAACTCAACTTTTTCTCCAACCCCGACACATCCGACTTGAGTTCCGCCTTCTCAGCCACCAAGCGTTTATCAACCGTCGACATCGGGACACCCACGAACCTATTGCAAGTCGAAGTCAGCGCCATGTCTTTCTCTTCCAATGCCGAATTCATGCGAAGAATAGATCGTCCAAGGTAGAAGCCCACTCACATCTTCCCTACACCTTCATAGACAGGCGTGTCCTTAGGCAATGAGCTCATCTCATTGGATGTCAAGTCTAGCAGTCTGATAGCCTTCTGTTTTGTGGTCACTTGGGCCTTGGCGATTCCGATCTGTTGCTGGGAGGTGACTATACGGTTTTCGAGTTCTTGGAGAAGCTGAACATCGAATTTTGCCATTAGCTAGGGGTTCCATCGATGTATTAGGTGTTTAGTAGGCTACCTTTTGCAGGGCTTCATTCGGGAGAGACATTTTGGCACGGTAGAGGAGTGGTTAGGTATGAGGGGTTTAGTGAGGGGATGCAAGTCGCCGTCGTGGGATGTTCAAGAAAGTGAGAGATTGCAAATAGTTGCGATTAATAAGTGTTCGCAGTTGGTAGCAAGGTGTGAGCTAGGAGTATGATTGGCTCGGGCAAGGTTTATAATATTTGTTATTGTATAGAGGCAAGACGGAGGCTCGGGGATGAACTTATCGGCGGCCAAAGCTCAGTTGACTCCGCTGTCCGCCCAGTGGGGCGTTATACAGATACGGGTATTACTTAGGGCTTAGGGCTTCAAGGTACATATACGGAGTTGTACTCGACTGGCACTTTTTATTCGTTCAGGTTGGTTGGAGATGATACCGTTCAAAGAAATGCCAGTGGATGATGTCAAAAGTTGGGCTGTGCGCGATATACAAATCCAAGCACATGCGAAGGTTGCTACCCAATATACCGTTTGGTCAATCGCTCAACTCCATTTCCAACAAAGCGGACTGACAATATCCTAATGATATAGAAGAAGTACCTGGATCAGCAATTTTGACTCGGGTGTGCTCAGTACATCATAGAGGCTCGCATCTTGTTATACTCTGTCTGTGTAATTGGTTTGTACTTGGCGGGTTGGTCCTCGCTCATACACGATGGAATACATTCAATTACAGATTTCGGGTCTGGAGACATAAAGTAGGGAATCGAGAACCGCTCGCGAGTCATCCGATTTGGACCCTCATAGCGATCGGCGAGTGGTGGCATTCTGACCCTGTGGTTTGTAGACCTGAGTCGGTCTGTCTGGATTAGACCATATATTGTCGCACTGTGCCAAGCGGAATAGGGCACTTACCATTACTCCACATTTGAAGAAGGTCACCAACATTTACCACAATGGCATTCTTCAAGGGGGGTGCAGGAACGAATGTACCAGGCCACGAAACATCTTCAACCTCCAGACCCCCGCAATCGTCTTGAATTAGCATAGTTAAAGTACTCCAATCCGTATGCGCTGGACAACGGGCTGTCCGCTCTTTCTCAAGATCCTCGGCTGGAACGGGCAAGTAATGTAGTAGCCGTAGTTGATTATCATGTCCCGAATGCTTGTTGACTAGGTAAGAATCGTCCTCTAGATTCAATCCAATGGCTAGAGCACGTAAAAGCTCCTTGCCGACTGCCCAGCATTCCCAATAGAACTTGATCATAAAAGCCCTGAAGCCCGCGAGGGCCTCGTCTGGTATCCATTGATTGGGTTGGTCAGTGTTTTCATCACTCCCGATATCATATACTTCCTGTAGCACTGTAAGATAAGGGCCTTGTCCTTTCAATATTATTCCAATGCATGACTTTGTTATACGAGGCAAGCCATAACATACTTTGACATCTGGGATCTCTCGCAACCTTTTTTTTGCCTCTTCATCATTTCCTGTGGGCATCGTCTGGGAAACTTTCTCCAATCCCGGCCATGAGTAACCCCGATGCACTGCCCAACCTTCAGGATGGGGCGCTTTCATCTTCTCCTCTTCAGGAAGATTGAAAAGACGTTTCATCCAATCAAATGCTTCATCCAGGACAGGCTCGGGCAACGAGTGGTTGATGATGTAGACAAAACCCACGGTTTGGCAGGCTTTGACAAGTTCTTGTGCCGTTCTTAGCCGAGAGGCTTGGTCCTGAGTATTCTTCCAGGATGTGAAATCAACTATAGGTATTGCCATTGAGGCTGAACCATCTCCTGGCGACATGCTCGCCGGCGATACGTTATAGACGTCTGTCAATTATTGAACTCGGAAACCCACTGAATTACAGCATAAAAGAAGTTATTCGTCTCGCCTTGTTAACTTTGTGGGCAATGTATGGATTCTCCATAGATATGGTGGAGACGATGCTAGAGTTGAGATGTGATGACATTCCCCTCAGTCACATGTCACCCACCACTGATGCGTCCTGTTTTATAATTTATCTCTTTATCCGCTAACATACTTTGAGCGCGAAAACTACATGGCTTAGCTCCTCTTGAAATTAAGCAAGCACTAGTGATGGTTTAGAAAGTGCGGTCATTCCAAAATGTTGGGTTCAAGATTACCTACAAGCAATTACTCAGAAAGCTCTTAGTTCGCAAGTTAAAGTATCCAATTTGGTGTGAGATTTCATGAAAATTTCTCTCAAAGTGAGCTCAACACTTGCCCACAGGCAAATTACCTGAGCGCAATGTCGTCTTCAGTGGGCGTAGCGCAGGTCCTTGTGGAAGTGCACTAAATGCGTCTACCTTGTCGTCACATCCGAATAATATTTGGAAAGGTGGGCGATGAACCATATTAGAGCAAGGTCGCGTTAGTGCACATCGTATCGACTGCCAAGATCACTGGTTTTCGATGTCTTTGCCAGCATCGAAAGCCCCAGATAATTTGACATACCCTGAGGCGGAGGTCGTCTGGTTCTTTTCAGAGAGATCGTGTCGGTTAGTTGACAGGGATTTGCAGGCCACGTTCACTATTCAACACCTTCCTCAGCATGCTATATCTCTTACTAGTCTTAGACTCTAGTGTTGTGATAAGAACATTTCTAAGCATAGCACTGATTCGGTTGCCCCCACCGCTGCCATGCCCGTCGCCTCATTGCCCTCAATCATGCGTGCGGGCACCCAGTGTGGAGAATATCTCCCTCGGCTCCAACATATATCTAGCTAAGGTGTTTATTAATGTATAGATCAGTGTACCAGTTGGACATTAAATAGCTCATTGAATCTAGGGCATTTGGCTCGCTGACTGGTTGTTATGTTCACCTTTGAGGCCTCAAAAAAGGAACGGTGAAACCGAGACCCATTACTTTGTGAAGTATAGTGTTTCCGCATGTACAGTTAGCAAAATTACTCACTACAATGAGTTTCCGGCGACCGACCTTCCCGGGCTTGAATGCTGAGTTGGTTTGAAGGATCTTCCTGGCTTTGGAGAGGATTTCTGATCTGTGGGGTGTGGATGGCTAACAGAAGTACAAGCCAGGATGTCTCTGTGTTGATTTGTAAAAAGCTCGATGAGGCACTTGCACTTATATTGAACGTCGCATCCTGCCAAACATCCACACCTTGCAGAATTCAAAAAAGCCAGTAGAACCGAGTACTTCCACACTGAAATACCTCCTATCTATACATACCCATTCATCGTCCCTAAGTAATTGTCTAAACATGTCCGCCCACATGCTGCCCTCACACGCCCGGCAACATATGTAATAGTTTGTTCACCTCAATAGTGACTATCATATTGTAGACTGATCAGACGGGAGTTCCGACGGAGACCGGATTGCATGCTCAACTAAGATACGGGCTTCCTGTGCCGGTCGGGCATGGTGTTTGGGTCAAATTTCGTGACTTTTAGAAGCCGCCTATCCGGGAAAACCATGGAAATATATATTGAATTTGGTAAGGAGAGTGTTAAGAATAAGTAGGAACTTACTACTATACCTTGGCAGTTCAACGTTTAGACCTACAACGTTACGTGCTGTTGTAATACAGCCGCTTTTCAAGGTTAAGAAAGTCGTATCAAGAAGTACCCGGTGTGGGAACTCCAGTAAGAGATGGAAAAGCATGCATTGTCTCAGAGTTCATTTTTGGAGAGCAATCTTAAACGTTAGACTAACGATATGTAAGTAAATCCATTTACCCCATTACATATTTTCTTTTTTTATTTTCCCTTTCCCTTTCCAAGTATGAGAATCGGTAGGAAACAGTGGTAAAGCTGCACGGGCTGCAGCGGAGTATGTTTATCAAGAAATGCACCTTGATGTCAAAGGATTATATTAATAGCCGGGCAGGTGGTTGGACAATGGGTGGACACGCGGTTGCTGTGGCAGGGATCCCGGTGGAGATTGCGCCTAACTGCCAGAACAAGTACAGCCCGATGCAGAATACATCATCCACCCGACTCCGGTCACCGGTACCGTGGCCGACCGTTCTCGAAGATATCTGGAGCTGGAATTTAGCCACTGAGTGTAAGTTTGCTTTTCATACATACCCGTCAATTTGAATGTTGCTTTGTTTCGAGTCTTGCGACCACCCATTAACACTACGGTTGCCGCTTTTAGTAGTTTGTTGACCGCATGGTATTCTTACTGTCGCATACCGCACAACACCCAATCCCACCAAGAATCCTGATCGAAATTTAAACCGAACGCCAATCCCGGGATCTATATACAATCCAGTGGGCGGACTCTAGCCCTAGCCGCTAGAATGAAGGTATTTGGGTGGATCTCGGTCGCATTCTTCGCTTCGACTGTGTTATCGATAGAGACGTTGCCATTTTCTCCTCCGCAATCCGCCGAAGCAAACAAAAGGGCATATGAAGTCTTACGTATATTAAAGCGGGCTGACAGCTGCCCGGCTGGGTATGACCCATGCTCCAATATGGGTAGATCCGACGTCTGCTGCAGACAAGGTTCCGTCTGCTCTCGTGACGCCGCCGACAATATTGCCTGCTGTCCGACTGGAGCGAAATGTACAGGCTCACTTAGCGGAGACTTCACCTCTGCCTCGACCAGCTTCAGGTTCCCAGGAACCGCAACTGCTTCTATGACCACCACGGGACCCAATGATGCTACCATTACTGGCTCGACGATGCCAGGCGCTTATCCGTTCGTCTATGTCCCGACGACGTTCCCTAACGCCGGTGTATGCTCCTCATACTACTCCTTGTGTCAAAGTGAGTACACTGGTTGTCTTTCGAGTCTAGGAGGAGGCTATGCAGTCACGGTGGCAGCTGAGGGTGGAGGTGTAACCAGAGCTGGCGGAGGGGCAGCTGGGGCAGTCTCTACCTGTTCTAGCTTGAGTATGGATGCCTGCCATGGCCTCAATCTGGGTTACTGCGACACGTATGCGACTGGAACTGGAGACATGAACAGGGCACCCCCGGGACGGACCTCTAGTCTGGAAGATCTCGTCTTTGGCATGGTAATTGGCGTGGCCGGTATGTTTATTTGATTAGCGTTGATGCTTTTACGTTTCTTCATGGTGGATATGCGATATGAAAATATTTTTTTTGTTCTTTCTCTTTTACCTACATGTTACAACAGATTGATCTCCTGGAAGTTGAACGAATGGGGCGTCTTTCACGCACATATTACATGAAAGCTTATGGCTGGACTTTTACTTGGTTTGACCTCGTATGTATGCTTTTCTTTTGGAGAGGATGGAGGATGATTGAACGATGTTATGGTTCAGAGTTATGCTAAGGTGTAAATCTACTGTTCTGGGGCGTTTACATATGTACATATCTAGGATAAGGGGACATAAGATCCCAACATTACTGTCTGAACCATATAACCCAGGGTATACTGATGACCGGAATTGGATTAACCTGATACCTTGTACCAGGCACTGAAACACGCACAAAGATGACATACAGAGAGAGTACTGACAGATACCAAGGCATCACACCGCTTCATTGTCGTAAATAGTGTAATACCTTGAAATACACCCATCGTACATTTGCTAGCGCTAGTTTCATGCATGAATAACTAGGCTAGAAAAAAGCTAGTCTGGACCACAGCATCGGATAATCTTCCACCGGTGTGTTGTCCCCGATTCATCCGCTTTGCTGGCAAGGCACTAAAGCGTGACGAGACAACACATAGGCATAGATGGAGTATGGAGTAGTTGGGATTGACGGCGATAGACTCGGCGTGGGGCCACTCGAATAGATACCTCAGAGGTGATTCTATAGATCGATCTTGTCGAATAGAAGCGGGGGATCCTCGCACACCGACTCGAGTTACTTGACGCGCGATTTAGTTCAGGTTCCGTCTTTGTCCCGCTGGTAATAATGGAAAATTAGTATGAAACTGATGTCAGGCACGGAAGGCAAAAATGGCCAGCAAGAGCAATGATTGACTGAGTCATGTCTCTGCCGTTTCTCCAATACAGTGAGGGGCACAGCGTCCAATGCATTGCGACGATAAGATCCAACACAAGGAAAAACCAGGGACTCTCCCAGCCCCCTCTTTTTCAATGAAGGAAAAATTAGAAATTCCTCTCAATGAGTAAACTTTGATGTCAGTACCTCATTTGGGCTTTTTTTTCTTGTCTAAAGGTAGCGATTGGCTGTTGCTGTTATTTTGTTGCAGGAAATCCCGGTGGTTGGGTAGTATACGGGAGGCTGGGAAACAGGGCTTCAAAGCAGAGCTGACGGTCACTTACCGTCTCTCGGTCACCCACGAGGATTACCCCCCTCATCCACCCCCTCATTCTTTTCTCTTCAAAATTCCTTTGTCACTTTTTGCTTGTCATGCTTGCTTTGACATTTTCTCTGACGTGGTTACGAAGTTGAAGATTGTTGTCTTTCGTTTACAAGCTCTTATCGATACCGACCCATACATAGTCCGGGGTGACCGGTCTAGTCAAGTTTGAATAATATCATCAACAGTGCTCGTGGTTTATCGGACTTGGTGAGGGACTGAACGAGTTTGGCACTCTTCTCGTGATCCCGGCACATATCTCCGTCCACCATGCACACTTCTCGCATATTACATTCGGCGATATCCATACTGACTCTATTGGCGCAAGTTCAGCGCTCTGCTGCGTCCCCTCTGGATTTTGATGAGACCGGCCTCGAAAAGCGCTGCGCAAACTCCTGTGGCTATTATGGCCAACTCTGCTGCAGCTCCGGTCAGACGTGTAGCACCGATGGCAATGGCCAGGCAGTCTGTGCAGATTCTTCCGGTGGCAGCTGGCAGTACTTCACCACAACTTTCGTCACCACGGAAACCGATGTGTCGACAATTACATCTACATGGAGCAGTTATGTAGGACAGACTACAACTGCTGGGGGTGGCTCAGGGAGTTGCAAGGCCGAACTGGGCGAAACCATTTGCGGAAACACCTGTTGTGGTGCGGCGTACGTCTGTTCCAACAACCAATGTGTGATGGGAAGTTCATCAATTTGGGCCACCGCTACCGCTACACCTCCAGTACGAGGCACAAGTGCGTCTACTATTACTGCGACTGCATCGGCGACAACCACACAGGGATTTGTTGCTCCTGTTGGCACCGACGGAGCCACACTCATCGGCGAAAAAGCACCAGACAATGGAGGACTAAGCGGTGGGGCAATCGCAGGTATCGTTATCGGAACAATTGCTGGCGTCTTTCTTCTCTTGCTCCTTTGCGCCTGCCTGTGCTGTCGGGGAGCTCTGGAGGCTTTGTTTGCTTGCCTGGGTCTTGGTGGTAGAAGAAGAAGAAAGGAGACCACATATGTGGAAGACCGGTATTCCCATCATGCGCATGGTGGCAGGCCTGAACGACGTACATGGTTCGGTTCGCGTCCGTCAGCTCCACCGCCGCAGACTGGCGAAAGAAAGAGATGGGGCGGGTTGGCAACTCTTGGGATTATGTTGGGCGCGCTTGCTCTATGTCTGGGACTGAAGAGGCGCAGAGACCACGAGGATGAAAAGAGCGATTACACTTACCCGAGTTCATACTACTACTCTGATTATTACACCAGCGCAAGTATGTGTCCTCTTCTTTTGACACTAATGGATCTATAGCCCTTACTGACTGCTCCATAGGTAGCGCAAGCTCGGATAGACGAACGAGACGGACAAGGGACACCAGGCAATCCAGACGATCTCGCACGCGCTCACGACGATCATGATTAACGAAGTGATACAATGAATATCTATCAACGAGTCGCATAAGACTATGAACCTGTTTATGATTTTTTGTTTTCTTCTTTTCCCCATTCCCTTTTGGTTCCCTATCGAGCATAGAATGGCGCCGGTTTGGTATTTTCTGCGTTGTTTGTATTACCATGTTTCGGTTGCCTTGCGTCAAATCCCCCGTACACTTGTTCTCCTTTTTTTCTTTTTCTTATCTGAAAGTTGATATGTATGATGATGAGCTATGTATCCATGTTCTAATGACCTGTCCATTTTTTGTCTCCCTTGTTTTCGGATATATTTTGACGGGGACAATGAAGGAACGATGTAAATACGAAACAGTGCAATGACAATTATGTCATCTTGCCAGAGATACTGAGTAATGAAAAGTCTTGATCGGAAACATTTGGATAGGTTATTTGTGTATGTAGCTGCAGGAACCGGAGTATATTGAGTTTAGACCAAAAGATATGAACGCAAGGTCCAGACTTTAGACAGCAGGACTGAGAGGGTGGACAAAATCATGCGCTTTCTGCACCGTAATGACAGGCACATGTACCGAATACCTCTGTTCGAAACTACCGCAATAGGACCCTGCACCTGCCGGAAGAACTCGTGCGACATTCTGTGTAACGTGTAAGGCGGCGAATTCGCGGAGGGACCTTGGCACCTTGGTATTGTATGCTAAGGAACCACTTCAGGAAACTATTTTTAGTTGAGATTGGAGCAAGACTAAGAAGCATGACCGGTAAAAGAGAGACTGAGCCGGAACACCTAATTATACTATCAATGTCAAAGCTACTTCAAAGGGCGCTTAGTTAATGAAGCTTGAGACTGTTTTAAGCGGGCCGCGCACGGCTTTCAAGCATCAAGTCAATGCTCGGCCGGAACTTGCGTTCTCCCCGCCTCCCGTAGTCCGGAACTTCCTCAACTTCTCCATCCATCGCTCACACATCATTCTTCAACACGCCGAATCGCGCACTTTATATTCAACCCTCAAGCAAATAACCACGACAAAAAACCTGTCATTCATGAATTTAATTTCGGGTGCAAATCCTTGACAATAGAAACCTTTCCCTCGACGTCTCATTCCTTGTATCTCTGTCTCCCGTCGCTCAGAGCTGCCACGACTGTCCTCCTGAGGATTACGAGTCCCCGATCCTTCACCAGCCCGTCATGCTCCAGACGCAGACTCAGCACGTTTTTTCCCATCAGCATCAATACCCCGCTGATCCCTCCTGGCTGCAACATCAACAACAGCAGCAGCAGCAGCAGCAGCAGCACCATCAAGCCCAGCACCACCCACACCAGGCCCAACAACAGCATTCTTCCTTGGTGGCCCAACAGCATGCCCAAGTGCAGGCCGCTGCGGCGGCAGCGGCGGCGGCCCAGCAACAACACTATAATCGCATCGCTATGGCCGGCAACCCTGCTGCTGGAAACCCAGCACAGGGTGCGGGTGCTGGAGGGTTGAGCGGGGATGGCGCTCTCCCGGGCGCGGTATCGGTGATGGATGGTGGGATTAGTGATGAGAACCGCAAGGTTTTCATCTGGGTTGCCGAACTTCTGGATCCAAACCGCAGAGAAGCTGCTCTTATGGAACTAAGTAAGAAGCGAGAGCAGGTTCCTGAGTTGGCCCTCGTCATTTGGCATTCGTTTGGTATGAACTGTTTCTTACATGTGGCGACTTGTCGACTTGTCGACTTCATGGATGCTAACGAGTATGCTATTGTAGGCGTCATGACTGCTTTGCTCCAGGAGATCATCTCTGTATACCCCTTGTTGAACCCCTCTCAGTTAACCGCCGCGGCTTCAAATCGAGTATGCAACGCACTGGCTCTGTTACAATGTGTCGCCTCCCACAACGAGACCCGCACATTATTTTTGAATGGTGCGTAGCAGTTCATGCTTGCTTGCAACGCTTCTTGGCTGACGCAAACACTCCAGCTCACATCCCGCTTTTTCTTTATCCTTTCCTGAATACGACCTCCAAATCTCGCCCGTTCGAATATCTCCGCCTCACCTCTCTTGGTGTGATCGGAGCGTTGGTAAAGAATGACTCTTCCGATGTCATCAACTTCCTTCTCACAACTGAGATAATCCCCCTTTGCCTCCGTATCATGGAAACCGGTTCGGAGTTGAGCAAAACAGTTGCTATCTTTATCGTGCAGAAAATCTTGCTTGATGACATTGGTCTTGCATATATCTGTGCGACATACGAGAGATTCTATGCTGTGGGGACTGTTCTGAGCAACATGGTCACCCAGCTCGTGGAGCAGCAGACCGTAAGGCTTCTGAAGCACGTTGTGCGCTGCTTCCTTCGGTAAGTTCTAGGCCACATATGATCAATGGCTGGACAACACCTTCCATTTGTGAACAGTCCCTAACCATCTGTAGCCTGAGTGATAACAGCAGAGCGCGTGAGGCCTTGCGCCAATGCCTTCCCGAGCCTTTGCGAGATGCCACTTTCTCCTCCGTTCTCCGCGATGATGCAGCCACGAAACGTTGTCTCGCACAGCTTCTTATCAATCTTTCCGATAATGTCTCCGATGGCGCTCCGGGTGTTGCCATGTAAAAAGTCGAAAAAGTATTGCTTCCATTTTGAATTACTTGGTATATTTGACAACCTTACGATATGCATGGGACGGTCTAAGGCGAATCTGGGTCATAAGGCGCAAATGTGTGAAAATGGCAAAATAACGGTATAACCAAGAAAGAAAAAAGATTGGGAGAGGAGCACCGGGCTGGGGATTTATGTGACCACTATGTAACAAAGTTTGTTCTTGTGTTTGTTTCCTGTCGCATTTTTCTTTCTCTATATTTTTTTTTTTTTTTTTTT